>NC_056732.1:1709184390-1709241102 GCF_019279795.1 Protopterus annectens
CTGCTTCAAAAGGAGGCAGGGTGAGTTTTTCCAGCACAAAATTGAGGTCCCATGCAGGAGTTGGTGCTCTTCTAGGAGGCCTTACATTTTTGGCCCCTCTAAGATACTGTTTAAGCAGTGGATGAGAAAAGAGGAGAGGCTCTGTGTTGTAATGAGCCAAGATGGCAAAGACATGGATTTTTACTGAAGAAAAAGATAGGTCCTTGTCAAGCATCTCAGTTAAATATTGTAAAATCTGAGGAATATTGGGCTTTGCTGTGTCTATTCCTTGTGTTTGGTTCCAAGCACAAAAATATCTTCCATTTATCAGCATAAGATTTTCTAGTACTAGGCCTTCTGGCTTCCAAAATAACATCCGTTACAGATTTACTGAGAGGTGTGGTTTGAATAATTAGTTGATTAGTCATGCTGCAAGATTCAGAGTTTGGAGCTGAGTGTGCAGAATTTGATAGTTCTGCTGAGACAGTAGATGAGGTATTTGAGGCAAGTACCATGGAGGAAGATGTGACATGTTCCTTAGAAGTGGGTACAGTGCTGGCGAGGCCAGTCCGGAGCAATTAGGATCATTTCTGGTTTTTCCTGTCTGACTTTTAGTAAGACCTTGGAGAGAACAGGCAGAGGGAGAAAGGCATAGACTGACAGGTTTTTCCAGCTGAAGGATAGAGCATCTACTTTCCATGCTTTTTTGTGATGAACTCTTGTGCAGAATTTGTCCAACTGATAATTTTGGGGAGAGGCAAATAGAGCTATGTCTGGGCTCCCCCATTTCTGTGTTAACATGCTGAAGATTTGTGGATCCAGTTTCCATTTGTCCATAAGATTTCTGCTTAGGTCGTCTGCCAGAGTATTTTGCTTTCCTGGCAGGAATTGAGCTTGGAGATGTATTTGGTAAGTCAAGGCTGTGTTCTACAAGGACATGGCTAGTCTGCAAATGGGGTAGGAATGTGTACCCCTCTGCTTGTTTATGTACCACATAACTGTGGTGTTGTCCGCCAGTAGTTGTCCTGAATGAAGTAAGTCCTTGAAGGCTGTCAGAGCATTCTGAACAGCTAGCATTTCTTTCTGGTTAATATGCAGATGCATTTGTTTTGGGCTCCATTTGCCCTGAATGCATCTCCCCGCCATGTGGGCCCCCCAAGCAGTCTGATGCGTCTGCAGTTAGGGTTTGGGTGGCAGGGGTTAGAGTGAATGACAGTACCTGGTTTTGGTGACATGCCTCTGCCCACCAAAGAAACTCCTGTTGTAGGCAGGGAATGAGAGGAATCATTGTTTCTAGGTTGTGACAACATTGACTCCATAAACATTTTAGTTACCATTGAAGTTTCCTCATATGCAGTCTCGCATATGGAATTAGTAGAATGCAGGATGCCATGAACCCCAAAGCCTGCAGAATTTGTCTTGCAGATAACTGGGTTTTTGTTGCCATTTGTTTGAGGTGTGTTATAAGTTGCCTTTGTTTGTCTGGCGTGAGGTAAGCCATCTGGGCAGTTGTATTCAAGCTTGCACCCAGGAATGTAATTATTTGAGAGGGTACCAGTTGTGATTTCTTTTCATTTATGGTGTGCCCTAGGCATGCTAGAAGCCTTTCTACAAACGCCAGATGTTGAAGAAGAGTGTCCTTGTCCTCTGCTTGAATGAGACAATCGTCCAGATAAGGATAAATTTGAATGCTTCTTTGTCTGCAGAATGCAATTGCTGGTGCCAGGCAGTTTGTAAAGACCCTGGGTGCAGCAGATAAGCCAAAGGGCAGTGCAGAGAATTGGTAATGGAAAAAACCTGCCTTGAGGCAGAGGTATCTTCTGCATGATTCCATTATTGGGATATGCAGGTATGCCTCCTTTAAGTCCAGTAATGGGCACCATGAATCATCTTTTCTGGATACCAGGAAAAGTCTTGAATAAAAACCTTGTCCTTTTTCCTTTTCTGGTACCGGTTGAATAGCCCCCATATCCATGAGGGACATGACTTGTTTCTGGGCCTCTGCCCACTGATTTTGTGGCAGATCTGGCCATCCATTTGGAATTGGCAAAGTATGGAAATGAAATCTGTACCCCTGGGATACTATGTTTAATACCCACTTGTCCTGAGTAATTAATTGCCAATTTTGAGAATGAAGTGCTAGTTTTCCCCCCAAGGGGGCTGCCAAAAGAGAAGTGATTGGTGATGGTAGAAGAAAGTCATTGAGACTGCTTACTGTAGGGTTGTGCTTTTGTTTCCTCCAGATTTGGAGGTGGAGGCACCCCATTGCTTTGACCTGCAAGAACCCTGTGATTGATATCTGGAGCCTTTTGAGTGCCTGGATTTGCCCTGATTGGCTCTGTTGGACACAGGAAAGGACCAATTTTTAGTAGGCCAGTGCCTACTGAACGTGGGTGGCTGTACATGCAAGAAATCTTTTACAGTTTGCATAGATTTAGCTTTGTCTTTCATTTTCTTTAAAACCTCTTCTGCCTTATTACCAAACAGAGTGTCATGCTGCAAAGGGGCATCCAACAATTTAGCTTTAACATGATCAGGCAGATTTTGCTCCTTGAGCCAGGCATGCCTTCTAATCACAGATCCAGTAACGGTGGCCCTACAAGAGGCCTCCAAAGAATCAAAACCACATTGCAAAGTATGCTTTCCAACCTGTTCTGCTGAATGCAAAAAAAAAAAAATGTAACTCTATTTTCCACACAATCAGAAATCAACATAATTTTCTGTTTGAGTAAGCCCATAATATGCTGTTGATATTTAAGCATATGAAACTGGCAGTTTAAATCCCCGATTGCCAAGGTTGCAGATGTATAAACCTTCTTACCCCATCTATCCAACACCCTGGAATCTCCATCAGATGGGGTAGAATTTTTGGCTGTAGAAGCCTTTACACCCTTGGGACCCTGAGAGATAGTCTCAGGATCAGCAGCAGGATTTTTGAAAAGAAATTTGTGGGAGTCAGGAACCCTGTAATATCCATCTGGCTTACTAGGAGCCAGAGGCAGGGAATCAGGAGCCATGCTTGACTCCGAGAACACATAATCAACAATGTCTAATACAGGAGGTATTGCCAAAAGCCTATGCTGAGGAAGAAGAAGGAAATCCCTAAGCCTCTTTTTTGATTCAGAGAAGTCCTGACTCTCCCAGTGAAAATGTTCCCTTAAAGTATGCAAAGTCTCTCCAAAAGAGTAATCCTCAGGAGGAGATGCAGATGGGATGGATTCCTCTGCATCAGAATCCTCATAGGGTGGAATAGAAATTCCTGATCAGAAGAGGAATCAGAAGAAATGGAAACCTGATCTGAAGATTCATAATCAGTGCCTTGCCTAGGCCTCTTAGCAGGGTGGGTTGGGAACCCCTGTGTGTGTACACACACACACACACACACACACACACACATACATATATATATATATATATATATATATATATATATATATATTTAAAATATGTGCATTGATTCAAGGTAATTAAATCCTCACCCATTTTGATCATCTGTTTTTTAGGCATGGGGCCTGAGCACATGGCTCATGCGTTGGTTTTTTAGACATAGAAGTTGTTTTTGACCTTGTTTTTGTTGCTGGTGTCGGTTTAATATAAAAATGTTGAGGTCTGAAAACACCCTCAGAAGCCGGTGTCTGCTCAGCGGCTCCAGACCCATCTAAGGGAGAGACATCCATGAGTTCAATACTCTGAGAATCTCGCAGCATATCGGACTCTGAATGGGTCTCGGTAGAGGCCTGCAACTCAAAAGTAGCGGGTATCAGGGGCTGCGAAAGCACCACACTGAGTACCGACGAACCGGCGACTGGCTTAGGAGAAGCTTCGTCATCGGTTTTGGACCTCGACGGTCTGTCTCTGTCTTTTTCTTTGCGTTTTTTGTGAACTCCGGTAGTCGGATTGCTAACCAATGACATTTCAGGATGATTAAATCTTGAACCAAAATATTTAGAAGCAAAAATATAACGACGCTTTATAGTGCGCTGGTTAAATTTAGCGCAAAACCGACAGCAAGGCACGTTATGATCAGGGCCTAGGCAAGGAATACAATACAAATGCAAATCTTTATGAGGTATTTGCTTCCCACAAGTAATGCAATTATTAACTTTGACTGACATCGGTAAGGAGCAAGAAAGAGTTTCCCCAATGGGGTACTTAGCTTTAGTTTGAAGACTTCAGTTCTGAAACTCGAATACGAAAATTTCAGGAGTCGGCCGACCAGCACTTGCGAACTGCTTCTGCTTCGGGCACCATGCGGCAAGAAAGACTGAATAAAATGGCGTCGGCTGCATGTTTTATACCCCTGACGACATGGAAGAGGAGACAGCAACTGAAGCAGGACCCAAGACTTTGTTATTCAGGCCGATTGAGGGCAACCTGCCAGCAGATTACCCAAATGTAATGACTGAAACAGTGAAACAGTGAAACACAAAGAACATCGAACTAACCCCCCACCTAAACATGCTGTTCAACCTCAGCCTCTCCACAGGCTACGTGCCCATAGAACGGCACACAGCAACGGTTATTCCTCTCCACAAAGGAGGGGCCACAACTGACCTAGGTAACTATCGCCCCATAAGCCTAACTAGCCTGGTCTGCAAGGCTATGGAGCGCATCATCATGGAACTCATTAACAAAGGCATTGGGAACCTCCAAACACTTGATCTGACCCAGTTCAGCTTTGCTAAGGGCAAATCATGCCTACTCAACCTGGTTGACTTCTTAGAGACAGTCACCAAGGACATAGAGGAGGGAAAGAAGGTTCACACAGCCTACTTTGACCTCACCAAGGCTTTCAACACCATTCCCCAATCGGGTATTACAGAAAAACTCACCAGCCTGAACATAAACCCCTACGTCATGAGATGGGTTGCCAACTGGCTTACAGTTAGAACTCACACGGTAAGAATAGAGAGCTCCAGGTCTGACACTAAACCAGTCCCAAGAGGTGCCCGCAAGGCTCGGTCCTGGGACCCCTACTGTTTGGCGTATACTTCTCAGACGTACAGGCAAACACAGGAGGACTATGGCTAACCAAATTCGCAGATGACTGCAAACTGGGAGTAATAATTGACTCTCCGGCTGACACGGACATCCTCCAAAAGAGCCTTACTGAGACGGACACCTGGTGTCAAAGCTAAATGCCAAAAAATGCAAAGTCATCCCATTTGCGAAAAACAAAACACCCATGAATTACCACATAGGTGGCAGCCCCCTTAATACAGAAGAGGTAATAAGAGATCTGGGGACCCAGGTAGATAGTAATCTCTCCTTTGACAATCATATTGCCAAAGTAGTTAGGAAATCCTTCTATGTGGCCCATTTAATTACTAAAGGGTTTGCATCTAGAAATAAAGAGGTTATAGTTCCCCTCTACTCGTCACTCATTAGACCCATCATAGAGTACAATGCTGCATTTGGGATGTACCTCACAAGACACTTCTAACAGCTGGAAAGACCACAAGAGTAACTCACCAAGAGGATTACTGGCCTCAAACATATGTCCTATGCAGCCCGAATGAAAAAACTCCATCTGTACTCAGTGGCATATCGCTTACTCAGAGGTGATCTCTGCCTGACTTACAAAGCCATGTCCAACTCAGAAATAATGGACATGCTACCACCATCCATCTAAAGAAATCCAAGTCATTGCGAGCCACGGCTCTAGTCAGCTAAACCTCACCACAACAATAAATAGAACATGTTGGAGGGATAGATTCTTGTCACAGAGACTCCCCACGCTTTGGAACAAAATTCCAAATTACATCAGGCAGAGCCCCTCACTAACACTCTTCACGAGAAACCTTGACGAGTGGATGGGTAACAGAAAATACACCCCTGGGACCACTTCATTGGCTCTGCTTGACAGAGGATCAGTTAATTAATCAATGGGACGGCGAAAGCAAACACACTCTGGCTAGGCTTATAAATGCCCTCGGGCAGATAGCCTAGTACTTATCTATGAACCTATATGTTGTTGTTGTGTCTTTCGGCTTATCCCGGTTAGGGGTCGCCACAGCGGAACTCCGGTCCGCTAATGTTTGGTAGTGGATTTTTACATGCCGAGTTACCAGCCCTGACGCACAACCTTCAAAGAAGGTATGCCCATTCACGCATGCCTCCACACAGAAGACGCTCTAGCTGAGAATTGAACGGGACAACGTCTTGCTGTGAGACGACAACGCTACTGCAGCACCACTACCGCGGATTAGCTATGAACCTATATATATATATATATATATACATATATATATATATATATATATAACCAGTTAACTTGTGTAGCACTGAAACTGCAAAACTGGAACAATTTGTAAGGTTTGAGACCTTAAGGGGTAACTCTAGAATGAAAACAACCACACAGAACTCCAGGAGAGGTTGATTTTAATAGAGAGGTGTAGGTACTAGGGAGAGGTACCTGCTTTGTTACCTGATCCATTTTAGTACCACGTTAATGTTGAGGCTGCCATTTAGCCAGTGGTGTGCTGGATTCTTCACTGAAGCTGGAGACTCTGTCTAGGACTCACCTATTGTCACTTTGTCATCTGTGCTAATATATTGGCAGCAGGTGCAAAGTATATATATATACTTACACACATATATATACAAACACATGTATAAAATGGAGAACTAGATTATATGTCTGTATGTGCACTTAATGACCATTAAAGAAAAACAAATCAAAACGGAAATTTTGTGAAATCTATGTGTGTGTATACACAACACACATGCACATATTTTATATATATATATATATATATGTGTGTGTGTGTGTGTGTGTGTGTGTGTGTGTGTGTGTGTACACACACACACATATATATACGTATATATATATATATATATATATATATATATATATATATATATGGGATCTGTGCAGATGTTCTAAGTTTAACTTCTTTGAACAAGTGGACACTGTGAAGTGGGTTTGAAGTAGTGAAACTTCAAACACTGACTTCAGCAGTCACACTACATTGCGGAATGGGAATATTCCCTTTTCCCCACTGTAGTGTGATCTCAAGAGTTGGTATATTTAAGTAAGGGGGGTAAGGGCAGAGCCCCCCCCCCCACATGGAGGGTGCAGGGGGGCTTGTCCCCTGCAAAAACATGTTTTTTTTTTTTTTTTGTTTTGTTTTTTGGGCCGCCCAGGGAACTAGACTTCAGTGAAAGTTCAAATAGGCCACCTAACCTGGACCGAAACACTAAAGGCGGAGGCATGTCCATATTCATTAAAGATATCCACACCTCCAGGCTAGTTGCTCAGCATAATGCATCCGAGATTATCCAAGTGCAACTAACTCTGGGCAAGACCGCAATCCAAATTGTAGCTTGCTACAGATCCCCCACCATACTTCAGGATTCCCACTCCTCATTTCTTGATACACTGGAAAATATTAGGGACAACCCAACACCCTAATAATGGGCGATTTTAACTACCCCACCATTAACTGGGAAAACTACTCATGTAGCAACTCTTTTGCTCAACGTTTTCTGAAATTCATAAATTCCAATGCCTTGAATCAACTTATCCACACCCCCACCAGGGGCAGCAATATCCTAGACCTGGTCATTACCAACATGGGTGACTGGTGTTCCACGCTAAAGGTCAATTCCTCGTTTGTCAGATCCGACCACAATTGAATCACCCTAGACATCCACACCCCCCCACCCCCAATTAGGGAAACTACCGTAAAAAATTTCTCCAAAGCCAACTTTATGCTTCTTAAGACAGAAGTGGCAAACTTCACGACACCCAGGCAGATGGACAATAGAGGTACGATTGCTGAATCCTACACAATTGCACTTTATAAGCACTTACACGAGTGCATGGATCGTGCTATCCCTAACAGAACCAAGATGCTATCCTCCAAAAAAATGAAGCCAGTCTGGTGGTCCCCTGCCATAAACAATCTCTACAACAGATGAAAGAAACTGTTGCAAAAAAAGAGTAAAATCCCATGATTGGAAGAACTCCATGGTCAGCATCAGTAAGAAGCTGAGATCCCTCAAAATCCTCCAAAGCTAGTTATGAAAACAAAATCGCCACTGATTCTAAAGACAACCACAAAGCATTCCATAGCTATGTCAAGTAACTCAATGGCAACACTCAGATCTGCTCTGAGTTACAGCACAATGACACTAAATATAAAGAACCAACTGATATTGCTAACATTCTGGCAGACAGATTCAGTGCTAACTTCACCCCACTCTCACCCCCTAAAGGGCACATCTCTACACCGGAAGAATGCAAAGTTCCTGTAATCACGGCTGCACAGGTAAAAACCATACTCTCCAAAGCCAAGAACACAGCATCCATGAGACCTGACAACATCCCAGGCTGCATTCTACACGGACTACAGAACGAACTGGCAGCCCACCTAAGTACCATTTTCAATCATAGCCTCACCTCAGGCTTTGTGCCCACTGAATGGCGTACATCGACGGTTATCCCACTCCACAAAAGGGGATCCACCACGGACCCGGGGAACTACCGCCCCATTAGCCTGACGAGCCTGGTCTGCAAGGCCATGGAACGTATCATCATGGAACTTATAAACAAAGACATTGGTAATCTCCAAACTCTGGACCCCACCCAGTTTGGGTTTGTAAAAGGCAGATCATGTCTCCTAAACCTTCTTTGAAGCAGTCACCAAAGCCGTAGACAAGGGTAAGGTGGTTCACACAGTCTATCTAGATCTCGCCAAGGCTTTCAACACCATCCCCCACTCTGGAATTATAGATAAACTCACTAAACTAGGTATAAATACCTATGTCACAAGATGGGTTGCCAACTGGCACACTGACAGAACCCACACTGTGAAAGTAGTGGATTCCAAATCCGACTTCAGACCAGTGACAAGTGGAGTACCACAAAGTTCAGTCCTGGGTCCTCTCCTGTTTGGTATCTACTAGATACAGGCTAACACAGAAGGTCTTCGGCTAATGAAATTCGCAGATGACAGCAAACTAGGAGCCATAATCGAAACTCCTAATGATGTGGACATCCTACAAAAGGGCCTCACCGAGACAGATGCCTGGTGTCAAAGCCATGGCCTCAAGCTCAATGCCAAAAAGTGCATTGTCATCCCCTTTGGTAAAAACTCTGTACCCATGAACTACCACATAGGCGGTAGTAAATTTAACACCAAAAGTGTGATAAGAGACACTGGGACACAGGTGGACAGTAGTCTCTCCTCTGATAATCACATTGCCACAGTAGTTAGGAAATCCTTCTATGTGGCACACCTCATCACAAAATGTTTCTCATCCAGGAAAAAAGAGGTCATTGTTCCCCTCTACTTGTCACTCATTTGACTCATTATAGAGTACAACGCCCCTTTTCGTATGTACCTCACAAGATATCTACAACAACTGGAAAGGCAGCAGAAATACTTCACAAAGAGGATTACCGGCCTCAAACAGATGCCCTATGCAGACCGTTTCAAAAATCTCCAGCTTTACTCCATCGCATATTGCCTACTGTTGGACATGCTCCACTTAAAGAAATCCCAATCCCTCCAAGCTACACGCTCTAGGGATCTAAACCTTGTCACCACAATAAACAGAACATGCTGGTGGGATAGATTCCTGTCCCAGAGACTTCCCATACTCTGGAACAAACTACCTATATCAAACAAAGCTCCTTCTCCTTCTTGATGATTGGATGGGAAATTCACCCCGGGGATCACTTCTGTGGTTCTGCGCGACAGTGGCACAGGAAAATAATGTTCCTGGGTGGCGAAAGCCAGGGTACCTTTTTGGCTAGGCTTATATAGGCCCTAGGGCCAATAGCCTACTAAATACCTATGAACCTACAAAAGTGCACTTCCGTTGAAGTGAACTTTCGCTGAAGTGTGAGTCTCTTGCACTATTCAAAGAAGTGTTCTTTTGATGTAGAGCAGTAGACCCATATATAAATATATATATATATATATATATATATATATATATATATATATATATATGTATCTACTACTGTAGATCGAAATTACACTATTTCGAAATACGATAGTAGTGTCCTACTAACGCGAAAGTACACTTTCACGAAAGTCAGTAGAACGAATGAAGGGTTAGGGCTTGGGTAATGGATAGTGGATAGCTAGTAGGGCTATCCACTATCCTTAACCCAAGCCCTAACCCTAAGGTCCGTGACTACCGCACCACAGTGCAGGAAACAGTATTTCCTCCACTGAGCAGTAGTTATGGACCTATTTCCTGTACTGTGGTGCAGTAATCACGGACCTCAGGGTTAGGGCTTGGGTTAAGGATAGTGGATAGCCCTATTACATATCCACGATCCTTAACGCAAGCCCTAACTCTAAGGTCCGTCACTACCGCGCCACAGTGCAGGAAATGTCCCGTTCGACTTAGTGACTTTTGCGAAAGTGCACTTTTGTTGAAGTGCACTTTTGCGTTAGTAGGACACTACTATCGTATTTTGAAATAGTGTAATTTCTATCTACGGTAGAAGACCCATATATAAATACATACAAACACATATATATACATACATTTATATATGCACGTACACACACGCACACGCACACACACACACACACACACACACACAGATCTACACATATACATATATATATATATATATATATATATATATATATACATACATGTATATATATATATATATATATATATATATATATATATATATACACACACATATATACATATTTACAAACGCACACACATTTTATACATACATATATATATATAAATATATATATATATATATATATATATATATATATATATATATATATACAGTAGATATAAAAAGTGCACACACTCCTGTTAAAATGCCATCTTTTTTGTGATATAAAAAATGAGACCACAATAAATAATTTCAAAACTTTTCCCACCTTTAATGTGACCTATAACCTGTACAATTGAACTGAAAAACAAATCTGTTGGGGGAAAATATAAAAAATAAAAAATGTACAATAAGCTGGCTGCATAAGTGTGCACACCCTTAAACTAATACTTTGTTTCAGCACCTTTTAATTTAATTACAGCATTCAGTCTTCTTGGGTAGGAGTCTGTCAGCATGGCACATCCTGACTTGGCAATATTTACCCACTCTTCCTTGCAAAAGTGCTCCATATCTGTCAGATTGTGAGGGCATCTCATGTGAATTGGTATACAAATAAGGTACATAAGAAAAGCTAGCAATGGAATGAAGTTCAGGAAGTCATCAAAAGAAAGGGGGAGACAGAAAAGATGGATCTGGCTAAGAAGGAATACAAGTTGGTTAACAAAGAGACTCAGCAGATGGCACAAATAAACTCTATCAGGCTGTAAGGCAAAAAAAAGACAGCGAAAGAAGAGAGTCATCAGACATAAAAGATACAAGTAACAATCTGCTCACCAGTCCATGGGACATCAAAGGCAGACAGAAAGAGGACTTTCAGCAGCTTCTGAATGAAGGAAGCCTCACAGAAGCTGCACCACCCCATACACAATGAAAGAAGAAAAGCCCATCCTAGAAAAAGAAAGAACAGTACTAAGGAAAATAAAGCAGCAGCCTCATATGAGGTCGTGGTAGATATGATCAAGATGTTAGATTAGTTAGGGGTGAAATGGCTCCTTAGGGTACTCATTGCAGTATGGAGTGAAAGGTGTACCATGGATGAAAGAGATTATTTTGTTATTTATCCTTGGCTGACTGGGTTTGTCCCACTAAGCTAGGAGCCTCTATTCAGGGAAGACCCAAGGTGGTAATGCGACTACTAGAAGAAATTTGACCAGGGCATTGGAGAACTTCCCAAACTCTTTTCAGTAGGTGGCTTTGGATTTTATACATCCACCTAACCTACCACAACCTAAACAGAAAGGACATCAGTTTAGCATCTCATCCAAAAGACAAATAAGCATTCCAGTGACAGTGGACAAGAAAAAAGGGGACATTCACAACTGTGGGTAGTACAGAGGTATCAAACTCCTGTCACACTACATGAAAGTGCTGGCGAGGGTGACTGACAAATGAATACAGAGCTGTAATAAGATGGGAGATGAGCAGTTCAGATTCAGATTAGGATGCAGAACAACCAACGTGACATTTGCAGTGAGACAGATAGTGGAGAAGAGCGCTAGAATGCAAGAAAGAGCCCAACTGGGCATTCCTAGACTTGGAGAAAGCATTTACCGAAGTCCCAAGAAAGCTGATCTGGACAATCCTGTGATGTTTCAAAGTCCCTGAAAATAATATCTGGTAAGCAAACAGTGCATCTGAAAGAAGACTTACCAAAGCCAGCATCACTGATGCCACATGAGCATACATCAGTGGGACCAATGATTGATACAGCAATATCAGATAAACTGATGCTAGCTCCATCAATGTCAGCAACAATGATGTCTTGGTGTGTGTGTGTGTGTGTGTGTGTGTGTGTGTGTGTGTGTGTGTGTGTGTGTGTGTGTGTGTGTGTGTGTGTGTGTATGTATGTATATATATATATATATATATATATATATATATATATATATATATATAGAATGTCAAAGTTTGAAAACTTTGAATTTCATATGGTAAATTTTCCCTTTTCCTCGCTGTAGTGCGATGTCGGAGATGGTATATTTAAATAGTGGGTGTGTGGGGGGGGGTGCAAAAATATTGAGGAACATGGTTTTGTGTTCTTTATCTATTCATTTCAGAATTTTGAAGTTTTGAAACTTTGATCATATGGTCTCGACCATATGAAATTTGAAGTTTTCAAACCGACATTCTGAAGTGACTTCATACATACATATATATATATATATATATATATATATATATAGATATATATATATATATATATATATATATATATATATATATATATATATATATGTATGCATATGGGTCTAGGACACATGCTCGACTAGCATATGTCCAAATCACAAAACATCGAACAGACATACACGAAAGCGCTTAGCATCGAAAAGCACATCTGTGTATGTGTAGTTAAAAAAAAAAAAATCTACGTTTTTGCAGGGGGACTTCACACCCCCCCCCCTACTTTATTATTTTCACTCTGAGATTGCACTACAATGCTGAAAAGGGAATTTTCCCTTACCCACACTGTAGTCCGATCTACGAAACAGGCACACATACACGGAAGCACTTGTCGATGTTAAGTGCTTTCATGTATGTGTGTTCGATGTTTTGTGATTCGGACATATGCTAGTCGAGCATGTGTCTGGATCCCAGAGATATATTATACATATATATATATATACACATATATATATATATATATATATATATATATACACACACATACACACACATATATATATATATATATATATATATATACACACATACATATATATATATATATATATATATATATATATATATATATATATATATATACATATAGTTATATACATATATACACATCCCATGATAGTTGAAGTAAGGGAGGCTGACACCCATAACACTAAAACTAGGGGACTGGGGTTTGACTTTGAGACAGTGTACTGCTACTGCTGCAACAAGGAGATCTCACAATTAGTGGGAAGCAACACAGGCGACTCCTCCAGATAGGAGACAGATGCAAAAAAAAAAAAAAAAGTAGCAGAAATCCTTGTCCTATATCAATTGGCAATGTCTCCCTAACAATGGATGAAGAATTAACACAGTTAACGGTGGTGCAGCGGTTAGCGTTGCTGCCTCACAGCAAGAGGTTCTCCGGTTTGATCCTCGGCTGGGGTGCCTTCTGTGCGGAGTCTGCATGTCCTCCCTGTGGTTGCGTGGGCTTCCTCCGGGTGCTCCGGTTTCCTCCCACATCCCAAATATGCTGTAGGTGGATTGGACACTCTAATTTGGCCCTAGGTGTGAGTGTGTGCATGTGTGTGCCTTCTGTGGAAGGTTGGGTGCCGGGCTGGCAACTCGACACCGTAAAACAACACTGCCAATCATGAGCGGACAGGTGATCTGCTGTGGCGACCCCTAACCGGGAAAAAGCCGAAAGAAGAAGAAGAACAGAGGTAATTTTAGCAAATTTCACCTTCCCATGGATGTTCCAGTTTCCTTGACATTAAAAGTGGGCAATGAGTACACTGACAAGTTTAACACTGTCAATGAGTACACTGACAAGTTTAACACTGTCAATGAATACACTGACAAGTTTAACACTGTCAATGAGTACACTGACAAGTTTAACACTGTCAGTGAGTACACTGACAAGTTTAACACTGTCAATGAGTACACTGACAAGTTTAACACTGTCAATGAGTACACTGACAAGTTTAACACTGTCAATGAGTACACTGACAAGTTTAACACTGTCTTAACCAGTGGCATGCATCTTACCACCAATTGTCTTAGAATTATTTTTATATTAGTATCAATTTTGTCTAGATTTTAAAACAGTCAGACTTCTTAAATGTAGAATGTCTGTGCTTTTCTGATTTCTGTCTATATTAATTTTCTTTAATTCTATAAGAGGCAATTGCATACAGGGCCTTACAAAGTAACGCGAGTCGTGAGGCTTGCTTACTAATGAAAGAAAATGTAGAAAAAGGAGCAGGAAATAAGGTAAAACTCTTTGAAGAGCAACTCGAACTAAAATCATTAGACCTGGCAGACATGCATGAGGAAAAATATGTTTTCTCACTTAATTGGAAAATCAAAAAGGGTAGTCTGGGGACATTTTTTCATACTTGGGAGTCTGTAGTGGGCAAGAACTAGAGAGACAGCAAGGGTTATTATAATACGAAACAGGGGACAGGGTGGATAGCCTAGGAAAATTCTACAAGGCAAGCAGTTCTGACACCCAAGGTATTAGCCTTTCTACTTACAGAGGATGGATCTTTTTAATTAGATATACTATTTCTCCAAATCACGGAAAAAATTAATACTCTATAATAGCTGAAACAATAACAAAGAAATAATCCTTAATAGGGCAAAGCAGTTGAAACTGATTAACAAAAAATATACTTTTAAGAGGGGGCTATACCATTAATTATTGTGGATAAATTTAGTAAAATAGCACAAATATGGACAGATATACTGAATACCCAGATTCTTTCTATTGTCAATCACAACATCCTAATTTTATAAATGTTTACATATATTGCATAGATCTCCTGGGCAAGCTGTCAAAATAGTAGTGACAACTAGTGGCAAACACAGCAGCAATTACTAACTGTAAGAAATTGAAGACAATTTAAAAAGATCAGCTACAAGTCTGGAATACAAGTTATCAACAGGTCAGTTGGCATTTCCTTGGTCTAAAGCTAAACCCATAGGAAGTACACATTTGCAACTCCTGCACTATACCTTTGAAAGCAGCTGCCATGCAGAAAGGTCCTCAAGACACAAATCTTTCTAGAATTTGACTGCACTCATAGCCGGCCTCAGGCACAGGCCAACTAGGTGGCCGCTCTAACAGGGGGGCTTTTCCAGTATTTATTTGGTGTAGGTAGACCAGGATAGGGCACCGGGTGGTTTGGTGGGGGGCATTTGATAAACAAAAATTATATTCAGTCTGCTTGTAAAATCACTCTCAGTACTTCCAAGAAAGTGAGTGGATGTACCTGGAATACCCCATACTGAAAAATGACAAGCTGGTCCACTAGAAAGTTCTACCAAATGTATCCTATGGGGCAAAAATCACACCAGCTATGCAGTAGGTGAAGGGCACACTACCAGGTTTCTCTTATGTTACTATACGGATGCACTGCTTTAGGAAGTAAAATTTACTATCTGTATTTCTTCACTAAAAGCGAAATGCCTTGTGAAAAAGGTGAAATGATATACATTCATTCAACTTTCCACAAAAGCTAGGAAAAACAATGATGTGATTCATTCTAAATGATTCATAGTAAGCATTTTTTCACTTCAGTGCTGAGTTATGGCAATATTTTAAAATGAGTAATTAAAAGGAAAACTGCTTGTTAAAGGCTAAGACAACTGTGGTCAACACCGTGTCATATGCGGTCTTTACTCACCCAAATAATGTATGTCTTGTTGCACAAACTCCTCTTATCTGTTATCTCAACCAAGAACAAATTCAAGGACAGGCTGAAAAACTGCTGGCAGAAGCATACAAACTTAAGAATGACTGTAAATGGGGTGAGGTTGCTAACTGCAAGCTTCTGCCTTTTCAAATCTACTGTACAGTTTCTAATCTCTTTTATATTATGCACCTTCCACTCAATGCATTTATCACTACTGGTGTCTCACTGCTTTTATATTAGTTCATCTTGCCTTCTAATTCTTGGGCTATGGCTGAAAAGAGTCCTCCCTGGGTCAGTCCAGTTCCCCAGTAAATAAACATCAATCAATCAATAAACTAAGAGGAAGTGCACCTTCCAGTGCCATCATTAAACAGTTCCCCGAATGAGAAATTTTGCCCAAAACATGCAAAAAATACATACGTTAGTTGTAAAACATGAAAGCATTTTCTTGTTGTCAGTTTATCTTCTTTTCCTGTTTAATACACACTGAGAAACACTAACCTAAGAAGTGCAGTTGTCTATTACGATTTTCTTACATAAAAATGGAAGTTATTCTACACTTGTTTTTTAAATCTAGTAACAAGGTTAACTGTAAGCTACGTCTGCTTTACCTATATTAAGTTCACTGTTTTTCAAACTACTGGTAATATTTTGTTTTATTTCTATGTAATCACTTGCATTTTTCAGTATGGAGCGTGCCTTCTAACTGAACAAGCCTTGCAGCTAGACCACCTATCTAGTTAACAAATAGGTAAAAAAGTAGCTAAAATACCTTTATTTGTTTACCTGTTAAACCAATTAGGCATAAACAAATCTTTCAATGAATAATTCAAAAGTATGTGTTCACAGTAATATAGTACGTAAGCACAGATTTAAGGAATCAAACCCTGAATTACAGCATAACACATTAGCAGGTCCCAGCTTGTGCCAAAAACTCTCTCTGCTATGCTATCCTCTCAGATTACATAGGTGAGTTCCATGCATCTTGAAGATACATATGCAGCTACCCTTGACCTCTCTTTCTCCCTTTTTGTACACCCTCTGGCTGCTAACCACTAAGACCCACCTATAGCAGTGGCTGTTACAGGACAGCACTGCAGTGAGCTTGTTAGGAACATAACAGCTCACACCCCAAGATGGGCATGTCCATCCTCCCTACCTGTGCCATTAAGTGACTTAGCCAATAATCTACATTGTGTCGCCTGGGGAGTTAACAGGGCTCTACCCCTCTACATCAGTGGTAGAAGCCTCTCCTTCAAATGTTATACTTTTCAACTACCCAATTAAGTAAAGCCAAGAAATGAAAATTAAACATTTACAATAATGACAGATCTGTACAGGTAAGATCATCACCTGTAACAATAGAACTAACACCACAGGTGTTTTAGGACCACTCACCAGATAACCTTCCTTGGCTACGTAGAACCCAGACCCTTTCTCATCATGAACCTGGGCTCTCTGCCTCTCCTGATCTTCAGCAGAAGCACAGATGAATGTGAATAGTAGGACAGAGGGAAGGGGGAACACTAAACCAGCTATGCCAAAGGTGAGGCGCAAAGGAAAGATATTTTATAGAGGATGAATTTGCCTTAGAGATCTGTTATTATGGTATATAACTAATTGCACAACTTGCACCTCTTAAAAGAGAATGTCTATCCCCTGTAATGACAGGATAGAATCCCTAACACACCTTACCAGGAGAATACAACTACAAGAATATCCCTGAGGTTACAGGGTTCTCATTTGACGTCCTACACCAACACATTACAGCCATTTTATAACATTTTGCTGACACTTTGAAAGAAGAACAAGTAGCTGCTGCACAATATCATTTTAGAATGCATTTCAAAAAAGGTTGTAGAAATTATGCTGCTTTTGTGGACTGGAACCGAGTAAAGAGGTGTCCTACATTTGGCAAGAGAAAACTAAATGCAGCTAGATAACCATCTGGACAGAATGTGTTTAGATACCTTCCTGCTTAATATGACTAACACTGAAAACCAAAAGTTGGTTATCAATGCAAATGTATTAATTAGGTTAACAACCAGTCAATAAATAACTTAACCAATAAGTAAAATACAAATAAAAGAAGAAGTCTGTGGACATCCACAGAGTGGCTGGGCCTGTCCACAATAGAACTGGTCTTCCACTAGGAAATGGTAGCTTTGTGGTTTAAAGTGGTATCTTGTGCCAGTTTAGACATTAAATAGGGATAAACAAAAGTCTGTCTTTCTGAAAAAAAAAAACAAGTATGATGGTTTGAAAGAATGTGAAGCTCAAAATTTTTCTAGTGGGGATTATCATTACCTTGCTAAAAGAAAAAGTAATTTCTGGGACAGAAAATTCACATCTGCTGGAGTAGTTAGGCCAAATAGAGGTAGTGCAAGTTTCTTTTGCACAGCATTTAAGTTCACTGTAGTACTAAATCCTGTAACAAAAAGTCTAAAATGAGACGTTTCCTTGAAAAGTGTTTTGCACACCTTCAGAGGTGCTAGAAAAGCAGAGTCCACCTCCAAGTACAAGTTGAAAAGGCGAAGAAATTCACTCTGATATAACAGTAACTGTCCATAATCAAACACCTCAGAAAACACAATAAAAATTTATGGGACAAAAGCTGAAAAGGGATCCAGACTATTTTTAACAACCAAATAGGAAAAAATGACCTGTTGTCATTGGGAGGTGTGTGTGTGTGTGTGTGTGTGTGTGTGTGTGTGTGTGTGTGTGTGTGTGTGTGTGTGTGTGTGTGTGTGTGTGTGTGTGTGTGTGTTTTGAAGGCTTTTGCAAGGACAAAATCTGTACTACTCTGTTTGAAAGGAAATGTTTATTGGTGATCAGTGGAAAACTGTTGATGCCAAACTATGAGTATGAAATTAAGACTATCCACACAAGGTTTGCCTAAGAGATTAGGCAGTGTAGTTTTGCTGGGGAGTAGAAGTAATGGTTTGGGTGAAACAAGGGGAAATGAATCTGCCAAGGCCAATAATGGGATAAGAAGAAGACCTTCCTTGCGGATTTTGGTACTCTGAATTAACCTCTTCATTGAATAAACTGGAGGAAAATATAAATGAGTCTAGAAGTACCTCTGTGAACCAAGGGTCCCCTGGGGTGTACTCTTGAAGGAGGAATAACAGACGAGACAGAGTACTTTGCACTGGTTAGAGAAGAGAAATGGTTGCACTTACCCCACAGACAGAACACCAGACATTAACTTACAGTGACTCAACCTAAGCACAAAGGAACAGTCTAACCCTGGAATGTTGTGAGCCACTAGGAAATGGTGAAATCTGACGACCAACTGCTAGACCCTAATGGCTTCCAGGTGTAACAGGCACTTTTCAATGATCCAGAATTTGTAGAAGTTATAAATAATACATTTCAGCATTTACAAATGTCCCTAATTTGGAACTTATGTCCCTGATTCTGGAGGTACACGGTTGACAGCTACTCTAAGACTGAGTTCAACCCTGCTTGCTCATTTACCACATAGCTGCCATGTTTTAGAGTGTACAACTACTGCACCCTAAGGAAAGGGCTCCTGAACTGCAGACAAGGGGGAGAAGAAATATTACGGCTTTGGGATCAATGAGGAGTCTTTCCATAACGGAACTGGCCTCCCGTGGAATGCAATGGGCCACTAGGAAATGGTAGAATCATACAGCTTTTTTGTTAGATTATCATAGCTTCCCTGCACAAGAGGTAAGATCAAGGACCACCCTGCTTGCACCTCAGACCTATTTAGTAGACAGTTCGATTTTTTCTGTTTTGTTAGGTGAGCTTTTGGGGCTTGAATGCTCTTGGGTTGTGGGGTAGGTTGGAGCTCTGTGACCACAGAGGGTGGTGGGGGTTTTAAATTACATCTATTAGAACTGGTATTGTAAGAACTTATATCTTGTATAATTGATAATAATTTTACAGGTCTCAGTATTTATAGGGGGTGGTTTTTAGCCAGCAGATATGATTTTATTTGATTTGGCCACATGATTTTTTAGCCATTGGGAGAACAAAATTTGTTATTTGAAGTATATTTTCAAACATTGGATTCACTATTCAAGGTTCCTGGATGATATCTGCATTTTTGGGGTGGGACATTCGGGACTTATATGATCTTGTGGCATAATACGTTTTTAATTTTGGATTTTACGCTTTATTTATAATGTTACTACCCATCAGGAGATTATCTAGTACTTAATGGATAAAATGAATGATTATTTTAAGTCCCGTCTATTTCAGTTCTCCATCAATCTCTATCTAATATCAGTTCTCATCCTAAAGTTCAAAAATTAAAAAAAAAAAAGATCTGTTAAGTATGGGTAGTATGTAAGAAAGAAAAATTAAAGAAGAGAAGATAGAAAATAAAGTTATAAAATTAAAAAATTAAAATCCTTCTTTTTTGGAGGGGTTTGATTTTTTTGTTTTTGTTTAGAAATCTGAGATCTAGCAGCTTTCCCCCATTTTTTTCAAGGCCAAATCAACTCAAGAAGATGTCTTGAGAGATGAAGTAGATGGATATCAGTACTGAACAGATGTTTATTACCCAATACAGCCAACAAGCGGGAGATATTGAGTAAGAGAGAGAGAAGAATATTTAATGAAGAATTTTACAGTTTTTTTTTTTTTAAGGACACTTTTAGTAGTAGAGTAGTATAGTTTAATGTTAATGTTAAAAGTGAACAGAATCTAAGATGAAAAAAAAGAAAAGAAAAAAGAAAGAAAGCCGTTGTGGGTGCGATGTCACAATGTAAATATATAATAAACCATAAAATAATGTATAAATATAATAAACCAGAAAAGCTTGGTCAAGGAGGTCTGTACAAGACAATTCTGGGGATGTGCAATTCCCTGGCTGCCTGATGTTGCCAGGCATTTTATCTTTGCAAGGTTTTGAGGGGCAGCAGAGGGGGCTGAACTGAGGAACATATATGATGATATACAGAGAACAGTATACACTTTACACTTTTTCAGACATATCTCTTGACCTGAAGGAGCTTCTTTTTTCTTTTTTTTTTTTTGTTTTGTTCCACAGTGCAGTAGGTAGTAGGGGGTAATTGGCCTGTAGCTGAGATCTGTTGTAGAGACTTATTGGAAGATTTTATTGGAATCAAGCAAATATTCTATTTTAATAGTTCTATTTCCATAGCCCCATCTTAAAATTTAAGCTGACATAAAGTTAAGGTTACAGATTCCTATATTTTTTTTATGTTTTTTTGATTTTTAGTTGGTGGTTTATATATTGTGTTTTTAATAGCTATGTTCATTTTAGTAAAAATATAGGTGTGTAGGGTGCAGGGTTTTAACACATATCATATATGCCTTCTTTATGCCTGTATGATATTTATATAGTATGTATCACTTTAAACTTTGATTGTTTAATTTGTTTAATGTAATGTATATATAATGAAATGAGGGTGAGGTTGGTTGGTCTTATTCTGTTTGTTTTATCAGCAACGTTACACCAAGTGGATGTCGTTAAAATAAACCTTTTTTTTTTGCTGAAATATCTCTCTCTTCTCATCATTTTGGAGAAATACAGTCCTAATTGTGTGTTGGCGGTTTTTGCTTTCCTTTGCCTGCTTGGCTGCTCACTTTTGGTGGAGTTGTACCAAACAGCCTCCATGTTTCAGTATGCATGGTAGTCACTCTCAAAGGGGGGGGGACTCCTTAAAGGCAAATAAAGGTGAACACTACCACTGGAGGTTGGACTTGAAATGACCATATACCCTGAACCATCTGTCTTCTGAAGTGCTTCCAGGGAAGATGTTTCTGCAGTGACCAATGCATGAGGATACAGCAAACTGAAAGAAGCTTCTGCATGTCAAATTGATCATGAACTGGCTACTGATGAAAGTGACATTTGTAAGTTTTTTAAATCTTTACCCAAATGGACATGGAATCTAATTGCTGGGAATACTGCACACTAAGTATCCAATACAAGACTCATGTGAAGTCCAACATCATACACCACTGGTATGAGTGCTACTGTGAGGAGTAGAGTTTTAGGCAAGTCTGCAGTGAGACAGAAATGGCTCTAGAATCTTGAGCATGTCAGACTGAAGGGTTATTCTGTTCTTAGGAAGGCATGTACAGCAAACAGTTGTGTCTAATTTGCAGCGTATGAAAGTCAGAACCCAAGTTGGTTCCAGTGGTTGTAACTAGGACTTTGAGCTGCTACTAGTGCTATGCACTTGATGAAAACTCTGGGGGCTGAAGGAAGACTGAATGAGAAATCTGGAGCTACAGCAAGTTAGTACACAGAAGTGCAAATCCATCCTGGACTCCTGGGCAGTTTTATATACAGGCAAGTGCCTTGAGGTCTAAACAGCACATCCAATCTTCTAATCAGTTCACAAAAAATGACTAGACTGTGACCATTCAGAATGTTTGCTTTGGACTGAAGCTAGTTAGAACACAGAACTCCAGTACTTGCAGAAAACACTTTTGTCTTTTTGGATATGAAAAGAACATGGAATAGCAACCTAAGATGTCTACGGAAATCTTGGATGGCTCTTTAGCATTGGAGGCTAGAGACTTCCTTCTTCCTTGCAGCATTCTTCTGCTGGGTGAGATATTAGGCCACAGTAAAGAGGGGGAAGGGACGGGTTATAAAGGAAATTATAAAACCTCTGATTTGACAGATGGTGGAAAATGTGACCTGCCCCCCCAATTGTCTCCAAGTGGGATAAGATCTCAGGACTGCTACTGTCCACCTGTGAATAGGTTCATAGGTTAAGTACTAGGCTAACTGTCCTTGTGGAGCATTTTAAGCCTAGCCTACAATGACTTGTAGCCTCCTAGAGAGTAACAATAACCTCCACTTTGGGCCTGTGACACTGCTAGTAATTTTCCTTGCTACCTGACTTTGTCATACCTTCCACTTGCTGAAGTTCTATCCATGTGCCATGTTAAAATCACCAATATTTCTCCTCTGCATCCTTGAGAAGTTGTGCTGTGGATGGCCAAAAGCGAGACTCACAGCCATTGGGTTTTGTCCTGCTCTTCTATATCATCCAAATGCTCATGGACTTATTTTCAAAGAAAAAGCCCAGAAAAAGGTGAATACAGAAAAAGTGAACTTGATGCCCTCAGCGAAACCTGACAGTATGCACAATTTATGCCAGTAGGTATCTCTGCCAGGTCCTGCAGCTATGGGAGCTTCCTCTGTGGTGTTCTACAGAATGCGCACCAACAGGCAGTTGTGATCTGGTAACCAAAGGTCCACCTATCAACCTTTCAAGAGGACAATGCATTTCAGCAGCAAGGTCCCTATTAAATGTACCATAAACTGTATAGCTTGAATAACACTGCAGACTTTTAAATGCACTTCCTGAATATGTTCATCAGATGGGATTCCTTATCAGGCTGATGGAGATCAGGGCAGCTTCTAAAATCACGCTGCTAAGTTTTGGAGTTGTCGCCCAAACAGCCCATTCTCTAAGATGTGGCTGAGCTTCTCAAAAACGTTTACACCATAATGGGGTTTTCCATACTATTCCAGTGGTGTATTTTAATTCTCCATCAGAGAGGGATCAACCCAGACAGAACACTGTAAGAATAATGTATCAACTCATTTCTGGAATCTGGTGGCTGGTGAATTAGGATTCTTATTATCAGTCAGGAGAGTTAGCATCCTCATCATCTAAATCCTCATCATCTAAATCCTCTGCTGAAGATTTCATGGGAGATCCAATGTATTAATCCTTTCTGAGGCCTTTTATTGGGCCTTCTGAGTGTAGGAAGCTCAGCTAACGAAAAGGCTCTCTTTGAGGATGACTGAAAACCTGTCGTCCCTCTACTTTGCTGAGGTGTGAATGGCTATGTAGCAGAGCATGCAAATCTAGTGAAAACACTGGTGCTGCCACTGTGGAGAGAGAAATAAGTGGTGCCAATGTGTACCACAAAACAATACCTACAAGCCCTGATTCTGAAAGCTTGGAGCCAGTGCTGATGTCACAGACACGCACACACACACACACACACACACACACACACACGCACGCACACACAAACACGCATGCACACACAAACACGCACGCGCGCACACACACACAAACAAGCACACGCAAACACGCACACACAAAAAACACTAAGTATTCCAGCACCAATGCCAAAAAACATTAGCAGTGCTGGCATCAAAAAACTTTCATCAAGGCCAGAGGGGCCAAGGATAATCCAGTGTTAGCAATACTGGCATAGAGATGCAAGGTATTCACACAAGGTCAGGCACTGAGATTGGAGCAAAAGATATGAATGCTGGCAACCTGGTACCTAATGCTGGCTGAAAGAGCTATAGCACAGTGATGGCACCACTCACACGTGCACAGATGTTAATCTTAGGAGATGAGGCTAACTCTGAAAAAGTCCCTACTTCACAGGAATAGGGGGAGGAAGGGGCACAAAATGCCTGCCATGAGCCATAGCAGTTGTTCTTGTCAAACTGTTATCTAAGATAAGGAATTCAGGGGAGTGGGTGGACCAAAGCATAGCTGGCCTACATGCACAGCAGAGCAGGAGAAGTCCCCTTAGGGTAGCACTCCATTAAAACCAAAACAAGCAATTTCAGTTTCACAAAACTTGTCAGTTGTTTTAACCATAACTTTTATAACAGGTTAAAGTATGTCAGGAATGTTAGGAGAGCTCATGCAGGAAACAGAATGTGAAGGTAACCTCATAGGTCCACAGGGAAGTAACTACACTAGCTGCCCTTGCAGGCCATTTCACACCTAAATATCCAGTTTTGTGCTCAAAATAACTATCCCATTTGGTTACTGACTGATCAACGTCATCTCATGGTCAATAATTAAGCAATAACCCACGCCTGGGTGTGGGTAATGCTGGATTTACCCATGGTTGGTGCGGTCTGATCATGAGGGCGAAGCCAGAGTGGCCAAACAAAGACAACCGTGGGTAAATCCAGCATTACCCACACCCAGAAGTGGGTTATTGTCATTATACAATGACATTATTTAAGAAAAAAAATACTTACTTTTCTTAAATAATGGCATTGTATAATGCCTCTGTGCTGCCCTTCCGCAGCTGTCCGGTATTCTGCGGCAGTTCTGCTGTACTGCGCATGCGTATGCTTACGCAGTACATCAGAGCTGTGTGTGGAAGCAACAGAGAAAAGAAGATCTCTGTTGCTTTTTTAAAGGTGTCTCACTATGTTAAAAGAGTTTAACATAGCGAGATATCTTTAAAAAAAAGCAATGGAGAAAAGAAAAGCTCCGTTGCTTTTTTTTTTTTTTTTTTAAGATATCTCACTATGTTAAATTAACATAGCGAGATTGCAGCAATGGAGCTCTTCCGTTCTCCGTTGCTACCAAAAACACAAAAAAAAATCAAGACTTACACTAATGGAAAAAGTCCGGGCGACCAGACCTTTTCCATTAGTATAAGTCAGATTTACAATTGGCACGCCAACCAATCAGAGTGTACGTTTTGGAATATTAATGGGGGGTCACTGTATAATTATATATTACCCCTAATGAGGGTAACTGGGATGACAATATAGATAATTTGAGGGGAACCATATATGGGATAAAGCATTTAAGAGCTACCTCTGTCCATCAGTAGTACAGGGGGCAATCCTGGGGTAAATTTTCTGTTTACTATCCACAGATCTAAGTTGTGCTTGAATATGGACAGGGATGAACTTTGTTTTATGTGGACAGAGTCTGTTCCACAGCAGTGGTATTCTCTGCAAGATACACCTGTCCCTCCAAACCATTCTGTTGATGCTGCAGAAGAGGTTTATATTTCTAGACAGAACATTTCTGATGCCGTTTGACTTACTGATGGATTTACTGCACAGCAGCATTTAATACAGCTGGAACTAAAGAGTTGGAGGCCGGGTGTTTGGAGATAGAAGCCAAAGAAAAGGAGCGTCAGAGGAGCCATGAGAGGGAAATGCTGACTCTTCACCAGAGTCATGGAGGCAATGGGGAAGGGAGTAACTGCACCCCAGAAGCACAACAGGTCAGTAAATTTCTTCCACATTTTAAAGAGGGGGATCATTTTGATAGTTTCATTCATATGTTTGAGAGGGTACGCAAACAGTATAGTGTTGACCAAAGGCTCTGGGTACAGTTCCTGACTCCCTTACTCCATGGGAAAGCTGTAACTTTTTTGTCATAAACGTCTGACACTGCATGTTTTGATTATACAGCAGTTAAAAGTCACTTGTTAGAATGTTTTAAGCTAACACCTGAAATATATAGGAAAAAGTTTTGTGAGCATAGACGCAAGGCAGATGAAAGAGTGTGTGAATATGTTGCTGAACTGAGCACTTATTTTCATAGCTGGGTGAGTGATGTCAGGTCACCACTATTGATAGGTTCGCAGATGACTGCAAACTGGGAGCCATTATTGAATCCCCAAATAATGTGGATACTCTACAAAAGGGCAAATTACCGTGCTGATGATATGCCCCTAAGAGTCAACCCAGAGGTCAGGATCTGAATATGCACATAGACAGTAGCCTTACCAGTGACCAGCACATGGGCACAGTGCTGAAGAAATCATTTTATGCTGCTCACCTTATAAGTAATGGTATGACATCTAAAGAGGTCATCATCCCACTGTACTTTACCCTTAGTAGATCACTCGTAGAGTACAATGCTCCCTTCAGTGTGTACCTAACTAGGCATATGTAGCAAATATAGTGACCTGATTTTCCTTAAAAAAATACATGGCATGACAAACCTTCCTTATGCAGAACTCCTTAAAGTCTTTTCCCTATACTCAGACTCTAATAGATTGCTCAGGAGTGATCTATGCCGAGTTAACAAGGCATCTGCAAACCTCACAATTATGAATGTCCTGCATATTTGTAAATCAATCAGTACTAGAAATACAAGACAAATGGTTCTGAATCTTGTCTGTGACTTAAACAGAACATGCAGAGGAGACAGATATGTGTCCTTTCCAATGCTGTCACTGCACTGCTGTATGTAATTGAGGGTGGGTTGTCTCAACTTTACCTTCCTAGTGACACAATTTGTTCCATTCAAGTTGTACAGTTATAAACATATTTGCAGACTGAAATTAATTAGTGCAATGCTAATATCAGTCGTATGTATAACCTGTTATTATCCTACATATTGTATACACATAAAAGTGACATTTAAGTGATGCACACATAAACACAAGACTTAATGGCAGCAAAGCATAATGCAGTAATCTGGAGGATAACAATCTGTAATACATGGGTGGCACTCCACTGTGTAACAGCTGTCCCTATGACCCAACACCATCCTGTTGAATCTCTCCGTAAAGGCTGCCAGCCTAGCCAGATAGGATTTTATACATAATTCTGTCATTTGTTAATATGAATGTTGAATTAAAGACTTGTTTTCTTAATTGAAAGAAAATAATGTGAAATGTTGAAATACAAGCTTGTTTTCTTAAATGAAAGAATATGCTGTGAAATGTTGAACTAACAATGTAGCAGCATTGCCCTCTGCTGTAAGGAAAGCTAAGTTAAGCATGTCTGTCTGTCCTTTGAAATTAAAATTATGTCATGACTGTCTTTGATATTTACAATTTGGCTCCGGCCGGGCTAGATGAATGCTTATTGCCTATTGTTTTAAGGCTAAAGTTAATGACCAGAATTTACATGTAGAATGTCCTTTATTGCTCTGGTTTCTGCCTAGGTGTAAAAGAATGTAAATGCAGTTTCTGTCAGCCTGAGAACACCAAGGAAGTGTAAAAAATGATGTAAAGGGAATCAGGACTGCAACAGCAATTAAATCAGAGAGAATCAGAAGGCATTGAGCATTTTTGTCTTGACTATCCAACTCATAGCACTCTGCCTTGCTCTAGATGTAAGTAGTATGTTAGCACAGTGTTTTCTCTTAGAAATAGCTAGGAATAGAAAGATTAGACAAAGTGTTTTTCTGTGATGTCAGAACTGTACTACTGAATAATTTCAAGTATTTCTGTGTGATCTCTGAACTCTTGTCTAGCACTGCGTAGTAAGAAGTACTGTCTTGTGTTATTACTTATTAAATATTTTAATACCTTTCAACTGTGGCTGATTTGTGTAGCGATAAGTTAAGCTCTAGAGTACATTGCATATTTATAGTGATTACTGTACAAGGCCACTCCAATAGGTTTAGCCTTGGGCTATACTACCAATTGGATAATAATATTGCCCAGTAATAATTGGACACCCTTTTAAGGGCCTTTGGGTAGCTTATAATTATTAGCTGGGTGGTGGCAGTAATTTCTACCATATAGTCTGGGCAAAAGGGGCATAGCTGGAGAATCTATGCCAGCCTTTCCCAGGAGTGTCTGCGTGGTTGTATAAACTCTTATCTCAAAGTGTGTGTGTGTGTGTGTGTGTGTGTGTGTGTGTGTGTGTGTGTGTGTGTGTGTGTGTGTGTGTGAGAGCTACTTGGGCAAGAACACTAAGCACTGGTTGGACAAAGAGGGTGCTGGAGGTTTTAGCTTGCCCAGCTAGGCTGAGATCTGGACCCTATAGCTGTGCCAGTGGAGAGTCTTATTGGGGACCTGGAGAGCAAGGGACCAACCAGCCTCAGACTGAATGTGATCTCTGTGTGCTCTTAAGGGAAATTGCATTTTACTGTGTGTATTTGTTATCCTTTCCTCCTATATGAGACTCCCTCTCTGGTGTTAGTGGTGAGAATTGAGGCTCCTTGATTGCTGGGCCAGGGCATGGGTGTCGCATATTAATTGGTGGGCAGTGGTAGGATCTCCACATCGCAGATTAATTGTTTGTAGAGGTGAGATATCCACACCACATATTAATTGGGTGGTAAATACTAATTGGCTTGTAGTGGTGTGTGGTAGAGTGAATCCCTGTAGCTTGTGTACAGTGAGCTTTGAAGGTGTTTTGTACTCTAAACCAACTACAGAGTGAATACGCAGAGTTCAGATCACAATTGTTTTATTTCTTTTGTTAGCTTAGTTAGTCAGAGTGAGCAGGCAGCATGTCAGCAGAGGAGTATGGAAAGCTGACAAGGAGCCAGCTGGTGGAGACGTGCCAGGCTAGGGGACTGGTGCATGGAAATCTGACTAAGGCAGACCTGATTGCAGCCTTTGTTACAACTGCATCAGAAAACAGCATCCAGGAGGACAATCAGACTGGCAGTGGAGATACAATATCCTCGGAGAATGGACAGCTCAACCTTTCTGCAGTGGACTTAAAAATCCAGCTGGAACTAAAGAGACTTGAATTGGAAGCCAGGCGTTTGGAGATAGACGCCGAAGAAAAGGAGTGTCAGAGGAGCCATGAGAGGGAAATGCGGACTCTTCACCAGAGTCATGGAGGTAATGGGGAAGGGAGTAACTGGACCCCTGAAGCACAACAGGTCAGTAAATTTCTTCCACATTTTAAAGAGGGGGATCATTTTGATAGTTTCATTCATATGTTTGAGAGGGTACGCAAACAGTATAGTGTTGACCAAAGGCTCTGGGTACAGTTCCTGACCCCCTTACTCCATGGGAAAGCTGTAACCTTTTTGTCATAAATGTCTGACATTGCATGTTTTGATTATACTGCAGTTAAAAGTCACTTGTCAGAATGTTTTAAGCTAACACCTGAAATATATAGGAAAAAAGTTTTGTGAGCATAGACGCAAGGCAGATGAAAGAGTGTGGGAATATGTTGCTGAACTGAGCACTTATTTTCATAGCTGCATGAGTGGATGTCAGGCCACCACTATTCATAGGTTCATAGGTTCGCAGATGACTGCAAACTGAGAGCCATTATTGAATCCCCACATGTTGTGGATACTCTACAAAAGGGCCTTACAGAAACAGATGCTTGGTGCCAGAGCCATGGGCTCAAGCACAATGCCAAGAAATGTACAGTTATCCCCTTTGGGAAAAAACATGTACCCGTGAATTACCATATAGGTGGCAGTACACTAAACACCGAAAGTGTGATAAGAGACTTAGGGACACAGGTGGACAGTGGTCTCAATTTCGATAACCACGTCGCCACAACAGTGAGGAAAATCCTTCTATGTGGCACACCTCATCACTAAGAGCTTTTCATCCAGAAAAAAGGAGGTCATTGTCCCACTGTATTCATCCCTCATTAGACCCATTATAGAATACAACGCCACGTTTGGTATGTACCTCTCAAGACATCTGCAACAACTAGAAAGGCCGCAGAAATACCTCACTAAATGAATCACAGGCCTAAAGCAAATGCCCTACGCTGACCGCCTTAAAAAACTCCACCTATACACTGTGGCATATCGTCTACTCAGAGGGGATCCCTGCTTAACATACAAGGTCATGTCAAACCCAGAGCTGTTGGACACGCTACACTTAAAGAAATCCCAATCCCTCAGAGCCACACGTTCCAGGGATCTAAACCTTGTCATCACAATAAACAAAACATGCTGGAGGGATAGGTTCCTGACCCAGAGACTCCTCAGACTCTGGAATAGATTGCCCATACATGTCAAGCAGAGTGCCTCTTTGGCCCTCTTCAAAAGGAACCTTGACGATTGGATGGGAGAAAGGAAATTCACCCCGGGGTTCACATCAGTCGCCCTGCTAGACAGGGGTCCAGGGAAGTAAATAGTGTGGGAAGAAATAGCCAGGGAATTGTTATGGCTAGGCTCGTATAGGCCCTAGGGCTGACAGCCTAGTACCAACCTATGAACCTATGGAAGATGCCTAGCACGCCAGGGACAGGTCACCTCTTGGCAGTTTGTAGGACACGGAGTATAGTGACAGGGCTTTGAGTCCATCTATGTAGGACATGCTGTTTAGGCCTTGTATCCTTTTAGTAAGGTATCTCTGTGGGCATTACAGCTGTTACATGTGTCTGGATAGATACATGCCAAAGGGGCATTATATTCAATGACTGGCCTAATAAGGGCAGAGTTAAGGAGGACGATGACATCCCTAGTTCTACACATAATCTCTTTGTTTATAAACGGTGTAATATAGAAATACTTTCTTACAACAGCAGCCATGTTGGTCAAAAGTTATGTCCACATTAATTTCCCAAATCCCAAACAAATGGGTCAACTCTTAGAGGGTGTACTGTCAGCATAGTAGTTCCCTGGGGTAGGTGATTTTCCAAAGAATGCAATAATGCAGCTTCTAGCATTTAGTTTCAGTTCATGATTTTTGCACCCGTTATATATTTGGGACAAAACATCCTGTAAGATGGCCAAGTCATTTGGGGAGTCCATGACTGCTCCAAGCTTGCAAACATAGGCAGCTAGAGCCCTTTGGTCTTGTCTTTTACTTCAGAAAAGTAGATGCCAAACAGGAGAGGTCCCAGAACAGGGTGGCTCCACTGGTGACTGAAGTCTTTGTGGGAGTAAATTTCCCTATGAAACATGGCTTCATAATTCAACTCATGCTCAACCCAAACAATGCAAAACTACTACCTTTTTCCCAAATCCCTCTCTCGTGAAAAAAAAAAAATTAAAGTCCTATCTCTTGATGATACAACTACTGAAGTCACTTGTCATAGCAAATTATTAGGAGTGACAGTGGATGATAATCTTACATTCCACCTGCATATATACAAAACTGAATAAGAAAAAATTCATCAAAAACTAGGGATGCTTTATAGAGCCAAAAACTTTCTCACCAGCGCAACTAAAATTACACTTGCCACTACTTATCTCCTCCCCACTCCTATATATGGTGCTCCCATCCTTACTAACCTCCAGACTTCACAAAAATTAAAACTTCAACAATGCTATAGCAAAGTTGTTAAATTTGCTGCAAATACCCATTTCAGACCCCACCACTGTATAGCACTAAAAGCTGACATTGTTTAGAACTGCCTCATAGACTAACATACACACTTCTTACCACCTGTAAAAATATCCAGCATCCATCTGCCTGTCCAGCACTAAAAAACATTCCACACAAGTATGTTCCCAGTCTGTCACTGTGATCCAGTCATCAAAAACTCCTGTCTACAAACCTAGCAAATCTGCTGGGAATTGTCTGTACTTGTACAAGGTTGCTAAGGCCTGGAACTCCATACCTGTATCCATCAGGTCAATACCCTCTCCTTCCCATCTTTCTAAACCACTATGAAAGACGTCCTAGCCAAACTCTGTCTCTGTTCTTGCTCAAAACCAGGATAAACCATATTCTGAAATGTGAACGAGTACATTTTCATTCCTTATACCTCCTTATTCTCCCTTCTTCACTTACTTCCTTACTTTTATCAAATTCTCTTCCCTGACTTTCTCTCTAATTATACCGTAAGCCTGTTTTTCCCTCATTTCATATTGCAATTCCTGTTTTTATTAAACTAACACCTTTATTTCTATACAAACTGTCAAAATGTCTCTACACATTACATAATTGTCATACAACTTGAATGGATTATTAACCACTGTTTTTATATTATGTATAATTTGTTATAATTATTAAAACTGCAGATGTTGCATTTTTGCAGACTGTAAAATTTATTGTTGCTAAAATGTTTTGTAACACTTTCAAGATTTTCTGTTCATGCCTCTGCTGAAATTGGGCTTTTACCCAGTTGGACTTTCACAGCAATCAAATGTCAGTAAATAAATAGATTTTGATTACTTGCATCCTATCTGTGAGCGAACTGGCAAACCAGCGAGTGACATAGATGTTTATTTTCAGTTTATTTAGCTTTTCTACTATGCTTGAGTGGGAAATTGTGTCAAAAGCTTTGGCCAGGACGAGGTATACGGTTTTGCCTTCATCCATTGCTTTTGTGACCTTTTAAAAAAAATCCACCAAGCTGAGTAAGACCTGCCCTTGAAAAATCCAAACTGACACAGGTTACAATGAACAAAACATGCTGGAGGGATAGGTTCCTGACCCAGATACTCCTCACACTCTGGAATAGACTGCCCATACATGTCAAGCAGATCGCCTCTTTGGCTGTCTTCAAAAGGAACCTTGATGATTGGATGGGAGATAGGAAATTCACCCCCGGGGATCACGTCAGTCGCCCTGCTAGACTGGGGTCCAGGAAAGTAAATACTGTGGGAAGAAATAGCCAGGGAATTGTTATGGCTAGGCTTATATAGGCCCTAGGGCCGATAGCCTAGTACCAACCTATGAACCTATGGATGCTCCCTTTCTTTCCATGGCTTTGCACATCAGACTAGTCAGACTTAACCTGTATGGAGGCTGAGACTGCACATTGTTGTTATGGGTGTGGCTAAATTGTGCTTCATGCTATTTAAGAGACATTAAGGGATACTGTCAGGACCCACTGAAGTAGTATTTTTAGCTTGTCACAGCATTTTTGGGATAAAAATGAGTTTAGGATGGGAAGAAGAGGTCAAAGCACAACATTCCAGCCGAAGAGAAGTGCCTGAATGTTTGGGAGAAGAAGTAGAAAATGAACCTAAAGTCTCACGAACTGTAGACTGGGTAGCCACAGACTTTCTAGCTATATGAATTTTGAAGACTTCATTACACTTCCAAAGAAAGGAAAGAATAAAGTCCCTAAAGCAGAATCACTTTTGTTGAATTATGGGCTTCACCCAAATAATGAAGGCTCCAGAGATATTAGTGAAAAGGCCTTTCTGTCATCTTGACAGAAGTCAATAGGGCACAGGCGTAAAATGAAAGTAGGAGATAACAGAGTTGTTGACTAAAAAGGTCTGATTAAAGTTCAATAAAGAAAAAGTGGAAGACAGGAACAAATATACCGTGAGTGTTAATGTCTGGAGAAATTTTTTTTTTTTTTTTTTTTTTTTTGGTTTTACACAAAATGTAGCAAAGTAGCCTGGGGCTGATTGCATCAACCTTACTCAAGCACAGCAAAGTAGATTTGGAAAGACAAGATAGTCATGGTGCATGACAGAAAAGGAAGAGGGATCAAAGCAGTCAGGGGGAAAGTTTTACCTTTGTCTTGCTGTCATGAAGGATGGATCTTCTTTTATCAGATTACTTACAAACAGTCAAGGAAAACAGCTCCAGTGCATTGGATGAGCGTTCCTAGACAGAAAGAGAGAATCGGACAGCGGATAAGGTCTGCTAGGCCTGCATCTCCCACTTTTTAACTACACTCAGTTTTGATGCTGCCAAATACTGTGGAAGGCTGATCTAGTTAGCCATCACCATTTCCAAAAATAATGCTTCCTCATGCATGAAATTCACCATTCACATTATTAATAAGGAAGTTGCTCAGTTCTTCACACCAATAATTCTCCAGATTTAGAAACTAGCATAAGTTATACATTTACAAAAAGCTAGTAATCCAGGAAACTACAATCATACTTCTCTGCCCTACCCACTGATGGTGCATGTTGGCCATTTCCAAAGAATCACCTAGTTGTTAAAGTATGACATCTCAAAGGCACACAACATGGCTTTAAAATGGGGCACAGAACAACAGACTACCTAATTTAATTTATGAACTCTTTTGGAAATGAGTGACAAAAATGATAAAGTTATGTACTTGTAGTTGGGAAAGATCTGTACAGGCAATTCCATCTACAACCAAGCAGAATAAGTTTGGCAGGCCTTAGACAAACCTGCATTTAAAACTTTCCCAAGCTGCATGGCAACTCCCCCTTTCCCATAATTTTGTTTGAGTCAGAACTCTCATCAGCTCTCGGACAACCTGCAGTAAGCATCAACTACAGCAAACAAAGATACAACAACACAACCACAAACAACTATCTCCAAGCCCAATCAGGACTACAGTAGCAGAGAGGGAGAGTAGGAATTCTTAAGCAGATGAATTAACATTACAGAACTTGCATTTACAACATTTAGGTAACTTTGATAAACTGCTACTTGAAGTTCCAACTTCAACCAGCAGGACAGTCACAAGATTCTTTCCAGCTGACTCCTCATTGAAGGACAGTAAACTCTCAGTCAACCAGTACCCATGGGGACTGGTAGATGCCGGATAATTGTAGTTTCTGGTTGCTTGAGAGTTACTATTAAAAATAATACTGTACACTATGCTATACTATACCATACCATAAACACTGTACTGATTTAATTTTAATACTGAAATACAGTAATTAAAAGCCTGCAATAATAACATTTTAAACTTCTATTTCCTCTAGGAAGTGTAGCAGAAGGAATGGTTTTAAGTAGCACGCTGAGTGGAATGGAATTGAACAGAGACAGAGTGAATGTATGAGAGAGATCGGAAAGATGTATGAAAGCTGAAGACAGTTTGTGTGAGAAAGATCGGCGACAAAAAGAGTGAGTGAATGTATGTATGAAAGTAGAAGCAAAAGGATGTGAAAGATCGGAGAGATATATGAAAGGTGAAAGAGTGTGTGTTTGAGAGATCAGACAGAAAAGAGTGAGTGAATGCAACTACGAAAGCTGAAGAGATTGTGTGTGTGCGTGTGTGAGAGAGATCAGAGAGAGAACGTGCAATCTGATGCAAGATGAATGAGTATGGAGCGAGTGCTGACATTTTAGCGATTTGATTTATTTGGTTTGATTTGTTCTCAGGTTGGTGAGAGGGAATTTATTTGCATCTTCCTTTTTAAAACTTTAAAACTCTAAAAATGTAAGGTCTGTTTCTGCAAGGGGAAACAAAGTGCAACACATGAAAAATGTAATTGATCATACTGTACTGTACTATTCATTTTTTTCTGGTTGCTTGCGTTCTGGTTAAATGATAGTTTACTGTATATCCCTAATAAATATGACTCTGAAAAATGATGATGACCTGGAGATCACATATGGCATGCAGTATCTTGCAAAAGTATTTAGTGATACAGATGTAGCTGTTGCATAACTATCATCCAAGGATGAATTTCTGAAAGAAAAAAACATGAGAAGTAGTCACAGCTCTGCTGATGGAGATCAATGCTCAGAAGGCAAACATTTACTGCATATTAGGCAAGAAGACAATTGCACAGCTTTTTGACACCATGCCTGCCAACTATTCCCTCATAGTGGGGGAACTCCCTAAACCAGAGGGGCAGTAGCCTTTCAGAGGAGCTATCATTCAGACAGCCCAATACACTGTTTGTATCATCACTAGAATTCAAGCAATGAGGATATTTCTAATTGCACTAACCCCATACCTCAGAAGGAGATGATGTAAGATTTACGTCACCACAAAGGCCCACAACACCTTCTCCGTGTGGATGTGAGCTTTTGCAGACCTCCTTCAAAGGTCATCACAAAGTAGTAGCTTGCTCAGTCAAATGCCCACAGACCATGATTTTGCACTAATGTCCTTCCTTCAAAGGATCATGGCATTCCTCTGCCTGCTCTGTCCCACCCTTTCCCCAGGTTGAACACACCCATCCTCTTCTATCAGCTCGGTCAGCCACTCAACCAGCTAACCAAACTCTTCTTACTGGGGCTGCAATCAAGACATCTTCCCTCTGTTCCACTGGTACTATTCAAACTGCTATTTTGAGTCAACTTAAACATCTTGGAACCCAATTTCTTTTTGGAAAAGAAAACAAAAGTTAGCATGTTTTATGATGGAGTTGGCTCATCAAGATAAAATCTAATCTACCCATTCATGTCTATGTATTGCAATAAGTATTTATCTCTGCTGGAATAATTTGGAAGAAGACTGGCAGATTAATTGGAACTGGTGTAAACTGGTTACAGTAGCTACCTTGGACACGAACAAAGGCTTTGTTCTTATGGTCATACACAGCCTTTATTTAAAAAAAAATGGGGGGAAGAAGGATTGACACAAAAACTTGCAACTGTGAAACTCTTACTGCAGAAGTAATGGTCACTGGAAAAAGTTTTCCAAGACATGCATTTCTACTATGAAGTAGAGATTGCTAGGAGGAACAGGATCCTTGAGTGGAGGATATAAAAGAAATGTCCTCATTAGGAAGTCTTGCAGACTTTTAGAGAAGCCAAAGAGAAGAAGTTAAGTGTCCTGATGGAAACTAGATATGACAGACACATGAACCTTAAAAGAAGAATAACTTAATACAGAGTGAAATATCTATGAGAAATAATCATGGATGGTGGGAACAAGGACAGTACATTAACACAAGCCCCCTGTCGTGGCCCAACAAGGAAAAAATAGTCCCTTTGCTCTTGTAAATCTTCTAACTGTTCATCTTCTAGGTAGAGGTCAGGATCTGGACTGGCCTATTTCATCATTAACAAAAACTACTGGCCACAAATGGAATTGGAGAAATGAAGCAGTCAACCACAGACAGTGTAATCCAGATGAGACTTGCTGAACAGGTTTCATGTGGGTTCTGAAGACCTCTGATGTACAGTCAGCTCCAGAAAATAAAGCCAGAGCAGGAAAAACCTGACCTGATAGGACCAATATGGAGTTATGAGAATGACCTTGACTTTGCATAGTCTAGCCTTCTAAGGAAACTTTAGGTTGGAGAAATGGGGAAAAGCATAGAGGAGTCTCAGTAGCCACTTGTAAATATGTACATCTTCAGGGATGTCCTCATAGGAAAAGGAATATAGGAATAGTAAATGTTGATGCATTTGTGTTGCATGGGAATGCAAATAGACTGCAGGCCACTCATACTGCTGATAAATGTCTGCTTAAGTCAGTCCACGAAACATTGACTCCCCAGGATGACACTGGTTATATAAAAGTGAATCCTGGACAGATTTCAGTCCTATATATGGGTTTCGCCATGTTTGTTGATGTACCACATCACAGTCGCATTGTCTGTATAGATGGTAACTTACACCTTTGGTAACAGAATCCTGAAATGCCTGTGTAATTCATAGGTTCATAGGTTGGTACTAGGCTATCGGTCCTAGGGCCTGCCTATACAAGCCTAGCCATAACAATTCCCTGGCTATTTCTTCCCACAATATTTACTTCCCTGTCATTTCTAAAACATTTATATGCAGTCAAAACTCTCTATCTGACCACAGACCTTGGACTGACTGCCCTTGCAAAGGCATCAGTGATGACAGCCACAGCTGGATTAGGAGCTAGTAAGGGTCCACCCAGAGATGAGGTAGGTTCATACAGCCACCATCTCAGATGTTCCTTGCAGTTCTTAGAAACTGTGGCTGGAAAGGTCATGGGATCTCACTGTAGCAGTCTCAAGGGAAGCATGGTATTAGGAACCATGCAGACCGTGACTGCCTTAAGTGTCAAGATCATGAAATGAGAAAAATTAGAGAAGACCACTTCTGCAGGATGTGACTGACAGCATTCCTGGAGGGTAACATCTGTCAAAGTTCAAAAGGTCTGGAAAACAGATCATCCAACATATGCAAAATGAATGCAATCAAAACCTGTGATGTTTGCAGCGATAATGGTGATACCCACAGATTAGAAGAAGGTAAAACATGCACTTATCGCTATCAGCCTGTCCAATGGCTGTTCATATCGAGAAATGAGTGTAAGCTCTTTTCTTTAAGAAGCTCGAGTAGAAGTCTCTCTCTTTCTGGTTGGGCTAATTTGCTACTGAAGAAGGCTGAGCTCCTCTTTTCTTGTTGCATAATATTTTGACGAGATGTGATATCTCAAAAAAGAAACTACAGCCCAGAGCTAGACGGGAAATGAACTGTCCTACCCCACCTGTTCTGTGCAATGACTATCCATGCCAACAAGGGGAGGAACAGAGGACCCTTCAACCTCTCTCTCCAGGGAGGGACAGCTGGGCAAGATCTCAGACTCCTGGTTCCCACAAGAGAGACCTCTGCACCCTTGAATGTTTGGTCACTTCTTATTGCTTTTAAACAGCTGGAAAATTGCTTTTAAGCAGATGTCTGTCTGGACATTATCATGGTCGTGCTGGTATGCTGTCATGCTGGCAGATTTTGGAATGTTTGTTATTTTTTATTTTGATTTAATTTAGTTATTTATTTACTTTTTGCTGCACTTTTTGCCCTGCTGCTTTCAGATCATCAGGACCCTCCAGGTCAAATGACCTACTCATTCCCTCATCAGCAAAGGTGATAGTGATCCCCAAGATGGGCCATCATTAAGGTAGCCATCAGGAGTGGTTTGAGGATTTTTACTTGGAAATTAAGCTTGGAATTTGTGCTTATAGTCTGCTACTGGTTAGAGAAGGAGCAGAGTGCTGACCATTTGTGGCTGGGCAGTGAGTGTCTGTGCTTGATGATATGGACTGGTTTAGTTGCTATTCAAGGTATCTACCATGAAAAGGTTACAACAAACCTACAGACCCTTGCATCATCTGGGACAAGACTGTGGATACCAAACAGACTGTGACCAGTTTATCATCTTGGGATTGGTGCTAATGTTTTGTTTCTGGTGAGAGAAGAAGCAAAGGAGTATTACATCCCAGCAGAGTGAAGCTGTGGTGAAACCAGCATTAGTAGTAGCCAGGCAGCAGCCATTCACTTGACTCCCTTCTTTTCATCATCCTTGACAAGCTAATTCTTTGTTTTCAGCAAGTACTACTTAATTTGTTTCTAACTTCAGAATAATTGCCTAGATACATTCTCCTTAAATTTTCAGAGTCTACTTATTAGTTTCCCCTCAAGTGTTTGGCAGTGCCCTGTATAGACAGACAACTTGAGTGAAATTTTTCCTGTAAAAGCACGATTCAGACTTGATCTAGTTTGTAGTAACAAGCACTGTCCACAGAGTTGGACACCAGATACTCCTGACATTGGTTTCTACTCTCACTCCAACTGCCTAATCAATACAAAAGGATATGTTTCCATGGATATAAATTTCCCACTATATCTGTTACCAGCTTGGTGTATATGGGCATCCTGAGGCAATACAGACATTGCTTCATGTTTATTGACAACCAGTTAATTCTCAAACAAACTGATATCGTATGTGATAGATGTATTTGCACAATATCACTGGAGGGAAATCTCTCACATAAAAATACTCCTAATGTCAATAAGGTCGTCAGTAGTACACACGCTACACCCATCACACAATTCAAAGCAGACATTAGGACACACACATGCTGAGGCACTTAAATGCAACCTTTCTAAACCCCAAAGACCACCTAGATGAAGTGCAAATAACAAATACCCTTTGTCGCTCATCCCTCTCTAACATAGATGACAAGCAGGCAGGGTATTTTGTTTAGATGCTTTAATACACAGAAATACATCAGGATGGATAGCAGCATCATAAAATATAAACAAACTGGTTAACAGACAGACTTTACATACATACATGCTTACTATAAAATGGCAGTCAGAATTGCACATACTCAGTATTTATACACTTGTGCAGGCCCTTGGACAGCTTCTTAAAGACAGACAGACAGACACACACACACACACACACACACACACACACACACACACACACACACACACACACCTACATCCTCCCTCTTAAAAAGATTGCCCTTGGTAAAAACAATATTAGAGTTAGACATGCATTACTATAGACATTAGAAACAAAACACAATGTTCATGTCCAAGTTGCCATGTATCTGTTACATGGTCTGGAGATAAGACCAAATCCTGTAGCTTAACAATCTCTACTAAATTTAGCAAAAGGGACAGTCTTTGGTGAGCAACTCAAATCAGTAACTTCTGGATTCATCACAGGAATGGGAATATTCTCTGGAACTTCCTCTGGAATTGGAACACCGGACAACTCAGTCTGAGATAGAGTCTTTCTCACAGGCTATGTGCTGTGGTATAGGCTCAGACACTGGTACTAAATGCTTCTGATTCTCCCTAAAATTTGCTCCTTGTGATTCCACGATGTACAATCTCGGCTCTGGGCAAATACTCTTCACAACACCAATCCAATCATAACCTTTGGACGTTTGCATCCTTACACTGGTACTAAATGCTTCTGATTCTCCCTAAAGTTTGCTCCTTGTGATTCCATGATGTACAATCTCGGCTCTGGGCAAATACTCTTCACAACACCAATCCAATCATAACCTTTGGACGTTTGCATCCTTACCACTTCTCCTCATAATGGATTGAGCAGTTTCCTGATCTTATCGTAGTAGGACTTCTGGGTTAAACGTTTCTTCAACAGATTGATTTTCACTGGCCTGTTGTTCTTAACACATGGAACCAACAAATGACTACTGATTGGTAATGTTGTTCTGGTATGTCTCGTAGAAGTCTCTGAGCAGGTGAACCAAGATGTTTAACACAAGGAATGTTTCTGACATTCAAGAGATTCAGGAAAACATCACTATTACCTCATTTTGACTTCTCAAGTAACTGCTTTGCACTTTGAACTGCACATTTTGCCAAACCATTTGATTGCAGATACTCAGGGCTACTTATAACATGAGTATAGTCCCATTCTTCGGCAAATCTTTTGAACTGCTGGCTTGTAAACTGCATGTCACTGTCATAAATAACTTTGTGTGGACTACCATGTACTGCAAAATGATGCTTCATCTCAGTAATGATAGTACTGGATGCTAGGTTAGGAAGTAGGTCAATCTCAAACAAACTGGAGTAAGAGTCTACTAACACTAAATAATGTTGACCATTCCACTCGAAAATGTTGGTGGCTACTGTCGACCAAGGTATTTCAGGAATCTGGTTTAGCTGATGTGGTTCCTTCTGCTGATGTGGCTTAGTACTATTACACACAAAACAAGATGAAAGTGCTCTCTCAATGTCTTGTAACACAGAAGGCCAAAATACTAGCTCTCTCACCCTTCCTTTGGTAGAATCGGTTCCTGGGTGACCACGATGCAAGATAGTAATGTACTTTTGTTGCAAGAACTTTGGAACAATTACTTTTGGACCTTTCATAATACCACCATTGTCAAACAAAATCTCATCTCTGTGTGGAAACTAAGACTGCACTTCCTGAGGTAAACTAGATTGCTTTGACAGCCATCCTTGACTGATAAAGTGGTTGAGCCTTTCTAAAACTGGATCTGTGGCTGTGTGACCTCTCAGTTCATCAAAACCTGGGGAAGAAAAATTTCTCACTTCCATGACTTCAAAATCAAGGTTCTCATTCTCGTGTTGTTCAGTGGTGTTTCTGGACGATCTGGACAATGCATCAACAAGATAAAGAAGTTTGCCTTTCCTATAGACAAGACTGAAATTATACTTTTGCAATCTCAGCATATTACACTGCAGTCTGGCTGGAGCTGAAGGCATAGGCTTTCAAAAGATCGTGACTAGAGGTTGGTGGTCTGTTTCGATCTGGATAAGTCTACCATAAACAATCATGGAACTGAACATGCAAACACAATTGTCAAAAGCTCTTTCTCTATCTGAGCATACTGCACTTCAGTTTGGGGAAGAGTTTTCCATGCATAGGCAACAGGTTGACCCCTCTTGTAGAATGACTGCACCTAAACCTAATTGCGAAGCATCACAAGAAACTGTAACTGATTTGTGAACATCATAGTATCTGAGAGTTGGTAGACTACCAAATTCTCTGTTTCAGGACATCAAATGCTCTTTGGTGTTGCTCAAACCAACACCATGCTACATCTTTACATGTCAGCTCTCTAAGTGGTGCTGAAAGTTGGCACAAGTCCGGAATAAACTTGCCTTGATAGTTAACCATGCCAAGAAAATGTTACAGGGCTTGAACATTCTCTGGAGCGGGCATCTTGAGAATGGCTGTTTGTTTTGAAGGGCCTGGATGTAAGCCTGAACTAGTAAATAAATGACCAACATAAGTAGCCTCTTGTAGCCTGAATTTGCATTTCTGTGGATTGAGATGAAGATTCACTTGGCATACTCGTTCCAGAACTGTCTGAGGTTTCCGTCATGCTCAGCTTTACCATTACCTCCTACTAGTATGTCTACTATGATAGCATAAGGATACCCAGAAAAAAGTTGCTCCATTCCACGTTGAAAGACTTCACTTTCATAATTTATCCCAAATGGCATTTTCAAAAATCTGTACCTGCCAAACGGAGTACTGAAAGTAATGAGCAAGGATAACTTCTTTGTCAAGCTGAATTTGCAGAAATTAACTCTTTGCATCTACGACAGAAAAAACAGTGGCATTTGGCATCAAGGCTGTGACTTCTTCTATGGTGTGCATTGGATGATGAGGTCTTTTAAGCGCTTTGTTCAAATCTCGTGGGTCAATACATATTCTGATGTCATCTGAGCTTTTCTTATGAGCTACCACCATGGAAGATACCTATTCAGTTGGTTCAGCAACTGGGCAAATCACACCTTGTCACACCATTTTATCTAGTGCGGCTTTGACTCTGTCCTGCATGGCTACTGGAATTTTTTGTGCTGGCCTGATAAGTGGACTGGCATCTGGATCTAACTTCATGGAGTACACAACTGGAAGCTTCCCTAATTTGTCTTCAAAAAGATCTGCATAGGTAGAAAAAATGTACTGAGTGAAATTAGAGTAGTGGTCTTTCAAGCTAACCTGATGGACATCCTTATTAAATGAAAGCAGTCCCATTTTCAAACGGTCTCTGAGCCCTGATAATGACTGGACGTGCCTCTTGACCACATAAAATAACAAGTCATAGCTTCTTCCAGCAGAGTAACATAAAAGCACTACTGAGCCTTCAGTCTAAAATTTCTTCACCACCATAAGCAACAAGCTTTGCACACTTTGCCAAATCAAGCCTTTCACTATTACACACTCTAGCAAATGTTTCTGCAGACATAACACTGACTTGGAACCTGTTGTCAGCTTTCAGCTCTATGGATTTTCCATTTATCTGAACAGTACAAAATACTTCATTCTTTGCCCTTAAGTCTACTGCATCAACTGTTTCATGAAGCACTGACACGCCATCAACATAAAGTGTAGGGTTGCAGCTCTCTAATTAATTAACTCATTCTTGAAATGTCCCCTTTTAATAAAAGAATGTGGGCGTTTTGATTTACGAAACCTTTTGAAATTATTCCATTTTTTACATTTATGGCATTGTTGACCAAACGCTAAACATTTTTCCCTTTTAAATTCATGATTTCCACCAAAATTACGACAGTTAGCAATGAAACTGGGTGGGGGCCCATGCTTTGAGTTTGCTGACTCACTCTTGTGCTTCACTGAGACTCTGCGATCTCTGGAATGTGCCAGAAAGTGCTGGGGTTTACCAGTGAGTGCTGCAGGGGCTGCAGTTACTGCCATGTTCTTGGGCCTGTTTCTGTTAACCATGTGCTGCATACTATCAATATGAGCTTTATCACTGTGCCTTCTAGAGTTATTCACATTTGTAAGCATATGTGTATGCTTTTCTGTGAGCTCGTATATCTGATAAATCTCAATGACCTTATTCAAAGTTAAATCACTATCACAAAGCAAAATCTTTCTCACAGCATCATCTTTAATACCACACACAAGTCTCTCCTTTATCAACTCATTTTAAAGTCACCAAATCTGCATGTTTTAGCCTAGTTTCTCAAGTAAGTTATATGCTACAAAAGTTTCAACAGACTTTTGATCCCTTGTGTAAAATAAGTGCCTTTATAGTGTAACATTTGTCTGGGGATTACACATTTCTCTGAATTTAAGTTCTAAGCACTCAGGGTCCTTCCTCGATTCAGCCGGAACAACAATATGACTGTTTTCCCCCTCTCCTGTATAGATAGCATGTGCATACAGAAATGAACACTCCCTTTCAATGGCTTCTGACCCAGCTAAATTAAGCAGAATAAATGCCTTTGTGTGATCATCTTTTTCAGAAAATGCAGCCTGTATGAAAATGTCGTACTCTTGCTCTTAATGTCAAACACAAGTGCACTGGGTTTTCAAAATCCATCTGCCATGCCCACAAAGTATGTGCTTGTGCATACACTGAATATATGGCCCTAGTAGTTATGTATGAACAAAATCTTATGTGAGCTTGTAAATAACATTTTAATGCACAATGCACTCTTCAAAATACTGTACTTTGCAAAATACACACTCAAATGACTGTATTCTGTGAAATAACACTTTCTGATAACTTGAGCTACTCCATGTTCAAATCACCATAGGCAAACTCCAATACCACTTTCTTGCTTGCTGTAAGTCATATTCTATGACCCAGGAAACTCATACCATGTATTTAAACTTATTAGAAACACTCACCATCCAAACAAATACCATATTCATAGGTGGCTTTAATTACCCCACTATTAACTGGGAATCCCATATGACACCAAACGTGCAGGCACAAGAATTGCTAGATTTTGTAAACACAAAGCCCCTGGACCATCTTGTCAATTTACCAGCTATAGGTGCTACCATACTGGATTTGGTCCTCACTAATATGAAAGAGTGCTGTATATCCCCTAGTGTAATGTCTTCCCTGATAAGATCGGACCACAAAATGGTCTCCTTTGAAGTTAAAATAAAACCTGGACCCCCCAGCTAACCCTGGAATATTCAGGAACTACCCTAAGGTGAACTCTTTCCTATTAAGTGATAACCTGGCAAATTTTCAAGCCACAACAAAACCCTGAGAACACTGCTGCCTATGCAGAACTCTTCACAGAAACCCTATACAAACATGTCATTAGCTGCACACAGGAAGAAGTACCGAACTAACAAAAAAAACAAGCAACCCTGGTGGAATCACAACACCAATAGGCTGTACAACAGAGGAAGAAAATCATGTCAAAAATTAAGAGGTGCAGCATCCAGCAGAATAAAAACACTTTCAAACTAAACAAATAACTCTGAGGACAAATAAAGTCTACCAAAGCCAAATTTGAGGTAAATTTCACCTCCCTGCTCAAGGACAACAACAAAACATTCTTTAGCTATATCCACAACCTCAAAGGCAATACACAATTGTGTGCAGAGCTCATTGTAAATGCAGCCACCTATACTGAGCCAGAAAATACAGCAAACCTACTGGCTGACAAATTCAGCTCCAACGTTACCCCTCAACCTTCCCTCAGGAAATGCCATCAAATATAACTCCCCCTGCTATCATTGGGGAACAGCTCCTAAACTGCATCAATGGGCCCATACAATAAATATCCCAAGATCCCTTCTGAATAGCATGAAACATGACCTATTCAGCTCTCTGTAATTGTTATTTAACTGTAACCTCCAAAAAGGCTTCATGCCTCATGAATGAAGAACAGCAACAGTCAACCTTCTGCAGAAAGTGGGCCATCTACAGACCCCTAAGTCTTGATAGTCTTGTATGCAAAGCCATGGAAAGAATTACCATGGAAATAATCAATAATGATACAGCAAACCTCCAGACACTAGACCCAACCCAGTTTGGTTTCATCAAAGGCAGTTCATGCCTTCTAAACCTGGTGGACTTCTTTGAGAAGGTCACCAAAGAAATGGATGAGGGCAAAATGGTTCACACTGTCTACCATGACCTGTCCAAGGAATTTGACACAATACCCCACTTGGGTATTGTTGACAAACTCAAGAGGTTTGGTACACATCACTATGTCACCCAGTGGACATCCAATTGGCTCACAGACAGAACTCAGGAAGTTAGAACTGGGGTGTCCACCTCTACAAAGAGGCCAGTCACAAGTGGAGTCCCTTAAGGATCGGTTCTTGGACCATTCCTTTTTGGCATTTACTTCTATGAAGTCAAGGCCAATATCAGTGATCTTGGGCTGACTACATTTGCAGCTGATTGCAAATAAGGAGCTGTCATTGAATCATGCACCAACGCAAATGTTCTTCAGGAATGGATGATACAGACAAACAACTGGTGTTAGAACCATAGAATAAAACTAAATGCCAAGAAATGCATAACAGTATTCTTCAGAAAGTCATCCAGTTATGGTAACTATCATGTTGACAATAGACCCCTTTGAGTTGATGCAGTAGTTGGGGACTTGAGGACATACATAGTCTAATCTAGCCTTTGACTATTACGTGTCTATAGTAGTGAGGAAATCATTCTATGCTGTGCAAATTATAAACAAAGGTATGGCATCTTGGTTCAAGAAAGTCATTATTCCACTGTATTCGGCATTCATCACACATATCATTTACAATGCCCCCATTGGTATGTACCTAACCAGGGATATCCAACAAATGGAACGTCCACAGATGTTCCTCCCTAAAAGAATGCAGGGCATAAGTAACATGTTCTATGCAGACTGCTTCAAGGCCCTATCCCTGTATTCTGTCTCCTACAGGCTGCTGAGGGAAGATCTATGCCTGGCATACAGGGCATTGTCAAACCCCACTCTGATGGACCTCCTGCATGTCCACAAAACGAACAGCACCAAAATTAGCCATTTTACATATGTAACCCTTCCCTGTGATATAAACAGAACCTGCTACAGAGATATGTATCCCAGAGACTGCCCCATCTCTGAAACGGGCTCCCCATCCATGTGAAGCAGAGTTCCTCCCTTACCCAATTCAAGTGTAACTTGGACAATTGGATGGGGAACAAGAAATTCATCACTGGCTTGGCACCTATGACTATAATGGACACAGGCAGATTGTAAATGGTTCATCTCCCAGGACCCTGCTTGTAAATGTTTCATCTCCCAGGACCCTGCTTGTAAATGTTTCATCTCCCAAGCCCCTCCTTACACTTATCAGGGGTACCAGAACTTGTCAGATATTTGGGATGCATGGCTAGGCTTAAAAAGGCCCTTGTGGTCATTAGCTTAATAAACACCTATGAACCAAAGATAACTACCAGCTGAGCCATCTTGTTAAATGGGAGAATCACATGGGAAGAAGTCTTAGGAGACTGGCAAGCCTCCTTTATAATCTTGTCAAGAGAAAAAAAAAAGAAGAGTGTGTCAGAAGACCGTCCTACTATTCCTGCGAATCATTTTTAAAATTTATCAAACATAGGGTCATGGGAGGGAATGAAATAGGATTTGCTTCCATAACTGGGGTAATAGACTTCTGAGATGATTCAACCGGTTTCATCTCATATACAGCTTTCTTATCAGTCTTTGGAAGTGACTAGTTTGAAACCAAAAAACGCTGATCTTATATGAAACTGACTGAGGCATGCTGCTGAGCTGGACTGTTCCTCCTATTCTGAATGGGGGTGGCATTCTTCTGTCACACACAATTCCCGACATGCTGTGCTAGTTAGCTGCCGCACTTCTGATTCTCACAAAGACCTTCTCATTCAAACTTCCTTCTTCTCAACCATACCTCCCATGTACTTGCAGCTGTTAATATTCCACTTCTATTTTAATTTTCAACCTCCTCTGATTTCCTCCATTTGCTGCCTTGACCACCATCTTGTCAGTACTCAGTTCCATCCATGTGCTTTCACTTTTGAACTCCAGTCCCCTATGACTTGCTGAAGCTCCTGTTGAAAATATATTTGTAGTGCCGCATCATCTACATTTAGCAGATTTGTTGAGCTGGCCCCTGCATCCTGTTTACTGATGTAGTTCACTGTCAGTGTGAACAGGAGCAAGCTCAGAGGTGACAGTGTGAACAGGAGCCAGCTCAGAGGTGAATCTTGATTCACACCCACTCCTAATGGGAGCCCCTGGGTCAGTCTGAAAACTGTTCATACTTGTACTAATGAGTCTTTGTAGATAGCCTGCATTAATTATGCCAGTGTTTCTGGAACTTCTAAATATGGCAGAACTGCCCACGTCAGCTGGGACCTTGTGATATGCTTTCTCCAAATCTGGGAATGCCCAGCTGAAATTTTTTTACTCATATCTACTATCGGTCATACTGCAAACACTTTAGGGATTCCTGGATAGGAATAAAAAAAAGTGTGTGTGGGGGGTGCTACAGGACTCTCACCTTGCCTAGAAATATCCAGCTCTTATTCTGCTACAACAAATGAGTCAACTGGGTGAAGAGTGGAACCATAAGGTGAGGCTTGGGGCACCAAAAGAAAAAGCAAAGTATGAAATACTCATTAAAGCCTGCGTCCACTTTAGAAGAGGTGATCATCTCTAATGCATGACAAAACAAATCTGAAGAATGCTTTGATTCACAGAGCATCATGGGGTAATGGGAGGTCACACAGACTGGGAAACTTTATGCGAGGTAAGTTCTGACAGCCTTAGTCCTGCTGCATGATACTCCCTATACCAGACTATTCTCCCCCACTCCATCTTGTCTTGCCATCCTTGAGGCTATAGGGAAATTCTGAATAGGGATTTTTAGCTAAACATGAAATGGTCTGCAGACAGACTGCCTAGTACTTACCTATGAACCTATGGATGCTGTTCCTCATCTTTCTAAAGTTTTCTTTACAACAGTTTATGACTTGGTGTACAATTATATTTTTATCAGCGTCATCATCATCAACAACCCCCTTTATCCTCCATTTTCTACAAGGGGTTGGGGAATTGAGTCGACTGTCGCCATCCTTCTCAATTCAGTGTCAATCTCCTACCTTCGTTGATGGTCACGCCTAAGTATTCTCTTATGAAATTCATCCATTTCTTTGTTGGACATCCTCGTTTTATCTTGCTTTCCTTCTGTCTCTCCCAAATGTTCTTCAGCAGATCATCTTCTGCTTTCCTACATCTGTGCCAGAACCATTGCAATTTGTATTCTTTTACTTTTTCTGCATTTGGAGCTACTTTGTCTTTTGCTCTTATGTAATAACTTCTTCACTTGGCCCACAGCGTACATCCTACCACCTGCCTCAGTAGTTCATCTCAATTACCTCTAGCTTCCTCGACCGCTCTGCCTTCAATATCCAGTTTTATGTGCTATGCAGAAAATCATATCACCATTTTGCACACCATACTTTTTACCTTCTTTGGCATTCTTCTATCACACGTTAACCCTGACCCTCTTTGCCAGCTGGCTGCAGTCCCTCTGAGTCTTGCTTTGACCTCCTGATTCAGATTTCCCTTCTCCTCAAAACTCCGCCCAGAAACCTGAAACTGTTAGTCTGTTGCATCATTTTTCCTTCATCTCAGTTTTCATCTTTTTCTGACTTCCCACATTTTTGTGCCATAATTGTCTCGTCTGTCCTTAGATTCATCCCATGAGCCTTCAGTTTTGCATTCAATTCCCGCTATAATTTGCTGACGTTCTTGTTCAGGGTCTGCTTATAATGCCATTATCATCTGGTAATCTGTCCCCTCCAACCTGTTTGTTAATGTGGCTCAGAGCTGAACCCTGATGTACACCAACTTCCAAAAGGAACCCAACTGTGAATCCCAACAATGTTCATACTTACGTCACTGGATATATTTACATACCTTGCTCTAATTATATCAGCTTTTCCAGTACTTCAAACCATTGCAGGACTGCCAAAATCAGCTTTCTTGGGACCTTGTTATTTACTTTGTCCTAGTCTAGGAATGGCCAGCTCTAGCTTTTTCTTAACTACCTGTCTCAATTGTACAGTCAGAATATTTTAATCGTCTTTCACACAATGGCTTATAATGCATTTATTTATTTATACATATATTGTAAACTGGATAAGCACACTGGTACGTGAACCTTTTTAAGGTAAGAACTGGGCTCAGCTGAGAAACAGAGAGAGAGAAAAACAGCATTAAGCAAAAGGCAGATCAGAAATGCCATAAATATACAGATATCCTTTATTACAATAAAAGTTTATTTTGCAAAAAGCAAGTAATAAACACGATAACTTGAGCGATTGCTATTAATTTTATGAAAGCAAAATATCTATGTAAAGATAGAAAAGAAACGAACAATATAATGGAAGAAAACAAAACGGGTTAAATGAATAATTAATCAAACTTGGCGAAAATTTCTGCTTGAATCAATCTGTCAATTAATCCCTACGTCACCCAATGGGTTGCTAACTGGCTTACTGATAGAACCTACATTGTAAAAGTAGCAGACTCCAAATCCAGCTCCAGACTCCAAATCCAGCTCCAGACAAGTGACAAGTGGAGTACCTCAGGGTTCAGTCCTGGGACCGCTCTTGTTTGGCATCTACTTCTCTGAAGTACAAGCCAACACTAAGGGACTCTGGATAACAAAGTTTGCAGATGACTGCAAACTGGGAGCCATTATTGAATCCCCAAATGATGTGGATACTCTACAAAAGGGCCTTAAAGAAACAGATGCTTGGTGCCAGAGCCATGGGCTCAAGCTCAATGCCAAGAAATGTATAGTTATCCCTTTTGGGAAAAAACACGTATCCATGAATTACCATACAGGTGGCAGTACACTAAACTCCAAAAGTTTGATAAGAGACTTAGGGACAGAGGTGGACAGTGGTCTCACCCTCGATAACCACATTGCCACAACAGTCAGGAAATCCTTCTATGTGGCACACCTCATCACTAAGGGCTTTTCATCCAGAAAAAAGATGGTCATTGTCCCACTGTACTCAACCCTCATTAGACCCATTATAGAATACAATGCCCCATTTGGTATGTACCTCTCAAGACATCTGCAACAACTGGAAAGGCCACAGAAATACCTCACTAAAAGAATCACAGGCCTAAAGCAGATGCCCTACGCTGACCGCCTCAAAAAACTCCAGCTATACTCTGTCGCATATCGTCTACTCAGAGGCGATCTTTGCTTAACATGCAAGGCCATGTCAAACCCAGAGCTGTTGGACATGCTACACTTAAAGAAATCCCAATCCCACAGAGCCACATGCTCCAGGGATCTAGACCTTGTCATCACAATAAACAAAACATGCTGGAGGGATAGGCTCTTAACCCAGAGACTCCCCAGACTCTGGAATAGATTGCCCATACATGTCAAGCAGAGTGCCTCTTTGGCCCTCTTCAAAAGGAACCTTGACGATTGGATGGGAGAAAGGAAATTCACCCCGGGATCACGTCAGTCGCCCTGCTTGACAGGGGTCCAGGGAAGTAAATAGTGTGGGAAGAAATAGCCAGGGAATTGTTATGGCTAGGCTTGTATAGGCCCAAGGGCTGATAACCTAGTACCAACCTATGAATATCCTGAAAATATTTTTAATAATTCCTTCATAACATTCAAATTTACTATGCTACTCTCCATAAGTCTCACTTTTACTTTAGCTGTTGGCAATGTCACCAGAGGGCTAGCATGTGAATACATCCTTAGGTTTTAATAGACTTACCAATGTGTACGTGCAGGGCAACGTCCATTACAGTCTGATATTTTGCACACAAGCCTTTCGGTGACATCACCAGATCACCAGAGTGTAAAGTAAAGTCATGTGGTCATAATTTAATAAAAAAAGCTGAATACATTTTTATTAAAAACACACTCCAGAATAACGTTTTGTTTTCTCTCTCTCTACATGCACACACACACACAATCATATTATATATATATATGTATATATATATATATATATATATGTATATATGTATATATATATATATATATATGTATATATATATATATGTATATATATATATATGTGTGTGTGTGTGTGTGTATATATATATATATATATATATATATATATGTGTGTGTATATATATATATATATATATATATATATATATATATATATATATATATGTGTGTGTGTATATATATATATATATATATATACACACACACACACACACACACACACACACACACACACACACACACACACACATAGTATATGAAATTTGTAAGCACTTGCTCTTTTATTTCATGTTCAAGCTTACATTTGAATGCTTTTAACTATTTTTTGATTTACTGTATTTTTAAACTCTAAATGAAAGAAATATTACTCCTTATGTCACGTACTGTACACTAGTTATCTTTTACAACTGTATGTTTTTGTGGAGCTTTTCTCCTCTTGCATTTGTTGGAAAGTGGCCCTCTAGACCGAGACGAGACTTTTTTGGTAAACAGAAATACAAACAAAAAAATAATAAATATTAAAATATGCCTCAGTATTCAAGCTATCAAGTGCTGAAATTTATATATTAACAGGGTTTGATCACTTTAAAGGTAAGCCTAGCAGTCTTGATGACTGCCTTCTAAGACCTTCATTTTCCAAGCACTCAGCCTGCAGATGCAAGTGAGTCAGGTGTGCCAACACATCATCAAAACCAGCTGCTATGAAACTTGTCCTCTCCATTCCTTCCCCCCTTTTTGTCTACCTTCTTTATAAATTAAGACATGGAAGCTTTGTGATATGGTCAGTCAGATGAGTTGCACCAACTACACTGCCCTGCTTTGCTCAAGACTCCGCATGTGCTACTGTCTAAAAGGACACTCCAAGAAACCTTCACAGCTTCTGCAGTTATACTATTACTTGGTACTTTGTGCAAGTAAGACCAAAAGTATGCATTCTAACAGGAGAAAAAAAAGTTACCTAAAATGGTCAGATATTCTTTTTGTCTATGAATAGCATCCCAAATGTATTGCCCAATATTTTACATACTTATGCTTCCATTTCGGTTTGCAGATGTATTATTCTCATCATATTGCTAAACTTATTACTAAGACTTATTAAAACAGGGTGCCATTTTTCCACCACTTCAGCCTCTTTAATTTATTTATCTGTTGACCAGGAAAGTCTGACTAGGACAGAGCCTATTTTCAATGGAGGCCTGAGGAGAAACGCTCCAGACGCATGTCTTTGGAACATGGGAGGAAACCGGAGTACCTGGAAGAAACCCATGCGAATGCAGGGAGGACATGCAGACTCCACACAGAAGGCACCCCAGCTGAGAATTGAACTGGAGAACCTCTTGTTGTGAGGCAATAACATTAACCGCTGCACCACTGCACTGCCTGATGCATTCAGGCCACTTATTCCATAAGTTTCTAAGTGCTCACCCTACTATACAGCAGTACCAATTTCACCTTAATTGACAAAGACACTACCCTGATTTGATATAACATACCCTCACATAGCTATGTCTTCATTTGATCTATCCAGAGCAGCACCGCACTGCCAAGTGTTGTCACTGTAGGGATGGCATATTCTGATTAAAAAGGTTTCAGGATCTCAAAAGCCATGTCCAGACATCAGGATCCAACACTTAATCCCTGGCAGATATTATATTGGTTTAATAGCTTAAAGCCTCTGTACTAGGGATTGTGGTTTAACTTCATGTACTAAGATCAAGTGTACAGTACCCTACTAAATGGAATTAAAACAAATTCTCCCTGTAAGATATGGACTTCTGGCATTTTTGTATCCCATGTTTCACTCTCAAACACTGAACTTTCAGCCATGCAGAGCCCATTTCCAGTGCAGGCCCTAGGAAAAAACTTCAGTACACTAGATTACAACTGCCTATATCAGACTTTATGTTACTAGTGGTAGAAGCAGTACCTATGCATTAACCAGGTGTGCCCACTCTACACACAGTATTCTTTTCAGGGACAACCCAGGAATAAGATCCAATTAAATGACTTGCTCAAGGTCACATGGTAATCAAATGAAGGTGGAGGGAATCAAACTCTGCACTGCAGGAAGTATAGCCCATAATCTTAACCCTCTGCTTTAACTGCCATACAAACTATTACTATTGCGCAATATTAACAGAATTGCAAAAACCTGCAAACTTTGAACAGTCCTTACTCCTAATATTAACACTAAAATGCTGGTAAAACATGTGCAATAAAACAATATTTATTTATTTATTTATTTAAGTTTGATGACCGGCCCACTGGACCATAAAGATCCCGTTTTCAGTGGAGGCCTAGGGAGAAAAGCTCCACAATGATTGCAAGTTATATTTCACATGTTACAAAAGGACATAGTTCATACAGCTAATTAAACATTTACAGACAAGCTCCATAATATTTGCAATTGGCATAATGTTACAAAAATGAAAAGACATAATTCAATACAGAAATTTCAACATTTACATAAAGTGAATATTTTTGTTATAAACTCAATTGAAGGTTTAACATTTCAAAATATATAGCTACTAGCCATTAGTAGGTTAGGAAAATATTATGCATGGAGAGGGTAATAGTACATTTGAGACTGGAGAGTAAAAAAAAAAAAAAAAAAAGTTAGGGGTCGCCACAGCAGAACTCCAGTCCGCTCATGATTAGCAGTGGAGTTTTACGGTGCAGAGTTGCCAGCCTGATGCCCAACCTTCAACGAAAGCACACCCATTCACACTCAAACCTACCTGCATGTCTTTAACGTCACTCGATCGCGGGGAGGACATGCAGACTCCACACAGAAGGTGCTCCAGCCCAGAATCGAATGGGAGAACCTCTTGCTGTGAGGCGACAACGCTAACCGCTGCACCACCGCGGCTATTTGAGACTGGACAGTACAGTACAATGGATATTACAGAGAAAATAAGTTTTTAGTAGGGGAGGGATTGTTTTGGTTGGGATGAAATAATAGTAGAGGTAGTTGGAGGAGTCAGTGCAAAGTGGAATGGGGGGGGGGTTAAGTTGGAGTGTGGCAAGGGCATTCCCACTTGGAAGATGAGAGAGTAGCTGAGATTTGAAATTTGTATGGTTAGGTAGGTTGCGCAAGGTGTGTGGGGAGAGAAATTAGTCAAACAACTATTTATGAAACAGAATGCTCTCTTATTTTACACTTGTAAGTGATAAAATCTGAACAAGCAGATGTTATAAATTCTTACTCATCACAGAAAGAATAAGTCACTGATTACTGAACAAGTAAACTGAGATAAAGTGGCTTGGAAAGATGAGTCATGTACATGTAAATAGGAGTCGTGCACAGGCAGCTGTTATTATCCAGAAGACAGAAAATTCCACTGTGCAGCAAACAAATGTATTATAGTTCTCTGGCATAATGAGAAGATGCACTGCTGATTAGTGAAAAATGGCAATGTTCATCTAAGTGAATATAACGTAACAAACATTCTGTTAAATAATAAACTGAGGCCGGAAGGGAGAAAAGAAGGGTGTTGGAGAACAGTAAAAATGTGGAGATGGCTGCATGAATGAGCTCCACGTCACTCATAGGTCTTCAAAGTAACTCTGCTCCCTTAACCATCCACCCTCAACTCCCTCTGCCATTGCATTACGACTTGCCCTCCCCCTCAACCCCCTTCTGACCCATTCTGCCACCTCCATCCTAACTCTTCCATCCAACAGCTTTACTCTTCCTGGTCTTTCTCACCTGTGTTATTATTGATACACAGATACTGAACTAACATATTGATCAATGAAGGTGTATTTGCAAATTCTAATTGTAAGGATGTTTTAAATGATGAATGTTCTCCCTACTTACTGTATCTCACTTTTATAGTAAGCCTTTGTATTTTGTGTGTGTGTGTGTGTGTGTGTGTGTGTGTGTGTGTGTGTGTGTCTGTATGTGGTTTCACTTCATAATCTCCAAATACTAAAATATTGAATTTTAGTATTTCTAGACTACAAAGTCGAAAGTGCAGTTACGAGAAACTGCATAATATCAAATGCGGAAATGTCGAATCCGCCATTGTGTTGTGTTGTCATGTTCGTGACATGCAGTGAGGTTTGTAGATTTAGCTAGGGATTCAGGTACATGGTGTTCTTGTAAGGGCACTGGTTAGGGATTTTAGTGTGTGTGAGTGTGTGTAGTGGTGAGTTTTATGTGTTTGTGCATTTAGTGCAACCTCGGACTTATATATAAGTAGCAGGGGTAGGGGATGCAAGGGGGCTTGCCCCCCTGCTTATAGGTAGGGTAGATGTGTTTGTTTATGTTGTGTTTGTTGTTTTGTTTGTTGTAGTGTCATTAGGTAGGTGTATGTGTGCTTGTTTGTGTGGTGGTTTGTGCATGCGAATGATCACGATTTTGAATTTTGCGGTTTTGGGTATCGGTTTTGTGGGCTTTCGGCTTTATAGTCTCGAGATACTAAAATTCAGTATTTTAGTATTTCAAGATTATAAAGTGAATCCATATGTGTGTATGCATGTATGTATGTGTGTGTGTGTTTAACAGTTAGTTACATGCTTTAGTTGAGTAGAAATAATCAATATTTTACCAGTGTTAGTAGCTCCAGATGTCATTTGTTTTTGTATAAAAAGTGTCATGTTATGTCATACTTAGGCAAATTTACATCTAGTTCTTAAAAAGTACCCACAGGGTAGACTATTACTGCTTTTAGTTACTACTGTTTTGTTCGATTTGATATTGTTTGCTCTTATCCAAAGTTGATACATATATATCTATATATATATATACACACATATATATAAAATAT
>NC_056732.1:1709251347-1709253847 GCF_019279795.1 Protopterus annectens
TGTACCTCCAGAGGGGTGCTGGAGGTTTGTGAAAATGTATGGACCTGTTCTAGGACTAGGAATTTAAATTCCGGAGGTGTTTTGCATTTGGCTGAGTGTCTAGCTATTGCATTAGTGGTGTCATGTTTGCGGACGGCTTGCATGTGTTCCTTTATTCTGTCGCTAAACTTCTTTGAGGTCATACCTACATAGATACTGGTGCAGTGGCTGCAGTTGGCTAGATAGACCACATTGCAGTTATTGCAATCAAAGTGTTGTTTAAAGACTACAGGAGTTCTTCTGTTTGGGAGGGTGCAGGTGGCAGTAGTGTGGATGTGCTTGCAGCACACACAGTTGCCACATGGGTGGGTGCCTGGTGGGTACTCTTGCCCTGTCTCTGGAAGGTTGAGCCTGTTGCGCTCAAAGAGTTTTTTGAGGGAGTTGGTTGTCTTATAGCAGAAACTGGGGGCATCTCCTAGAGTTTTGCGGAGTTCCGCGTTGCTGGGGATGATACCCCAGTATTTGCTAATGGTGTTTCTAATGCTAATGCTGTCACTACTAATGGGGCTGGGGAACCTTGGTAAGGGGGCTTCTTCTTCTCTTTTTGGTTCTGAGAAGCCATAGGTAAGGATGGGTCTGTGCTTAGTGTGCCTGTGCTCTGTGACCTCCTTGGCTGCTTTTGGATCAGCTCCTTTGGGTAGTTTTTATCCATGAACATTTGTGCCATTGTTATGCTTTGGAGCCTGAATTCCTGGTCGTTGCTGACCAGGCGGCTGAGGCGTACAAATTGCCCTTTAATGATGTTCTTTTTCATGAAGCCGGGGTATTGGCCTCTGTAATCCAGGAGGTTATTCCTATGGGTGGGCTTTATAGTGTCGATGAGAAGGTGTTATGCCGTGTTATGCCTTGTGTCTAGTGACAGGGAGACGTCTAGGAAATTGACTTTGGTACCCTTGTCTGATACTGTGAAGGTGAGGAAGCTAGTGCTAACTTTAATCTCTGTTAGGAAGGCTCCTAGTTGTTCAGAGGTGCCCTTCCACAGAAAAAACATATCGCCTATGTAATGCTTGTAGAGTGTTACATGTTGGAAACCTTCAAGTTTGGTAAGGGAGTCAGATTCCCAGGAGCTCAGTACAAGGTTGGCATATGAGGGTGCCATCTTGGCTCCCATGGCAACTCCTCTTAGTTGCTGGTATGTGTTGTCTTCAAAGGTGAAGAAGTTGTTATGAAGTACTAATTTGAGCAGAGTCACTAGGGTGTCTGCTCTAGAGGGGTAGAAATTCCTGTGTGTGGCAAGGTAATCCCATACCATCTCTGTACCTTCAGCATGGGGGATGCTGGGGTATAGTGCTTCGATATCCGGTGTGACTAGGGTGATCCTGGGCTCCATGTTGGTGGCTTGGTATTGGTGGATTTTGTTAAAAAAAAGTCCATGAATCTTTTAGGTAGAACTCGGAGCTCTGGACTATCAGGTTAAAGTAGAAGTCCAGTAGCTCCAAGATGTATTCAGTTTTCGTCCTCTTAGAAGACACTATGTGTCTTAGAGGGGGGTCTGTGTGACATTTGTGGATTTTGGGGATGCCAAATAGTATCCCTATGGTGGGGCTATCCACTTTCATAAAATCAAATTCCTCTTCTGAGATCTTGTATTCAGCCTGGAGTCTGGCGAGTTGTCTGTCTATAGCTTTGAATTTGTCTAATACCTTGGGTTTGGTAATTGTGCGGTAGCATTGGTTGTCAGACAGAATGTTAAGCATTTTGCTAACATATTTCTGTTTATCCATTATGACCACGCCTGCTCCCTTATCTGCTTTTTTGATGACCACTTGGTCATTTTTGATAAGTGAATTGAGGGCTGCTCTTTCGCCTGTGGTAAGGTTAAAGTACCTATGTACAGGCTTGCGGTCTAGTGAGCTTCTGATGTCATTCTCACAGACCTTGGAGAACGTGTGGATGTGGGAGTTTAACATGGGGTTCCACACGCTTTTCCTTTTTAGTACTTCTGGACCTTCTATGCTGGTGTCACTGATCGTACTATCCAGGTGGTCGGTAGTGATATCTATCGGCCCTGGTGTGGGAGGGGGGCTAGAGGGTCTGGCCCTGTCTTGCTGGTGGCTTGGGGAATAGTGGGTATCACTGGTGTTGCGATCCCTTGTTATGTTTTGCAACCGCATGGGTTGTGCTTGCAACGCTTCATAGAGGCATCTTGGGTGTTGGAGTAGCATATTACTATATGCCTGTTGTTGCGGGTGGGAGTTCAGGGTTGAAGCTAAACTCGGGACTGGTGTCCTAGCTGGTGTGCTGTTTAGGCTGGAGGGACTGTGCACATTAATGCTATTTTCACATTTCGTTCCCGTATTTGTAATTCTACAGTTGCCTGTGGTGTGTCCCGGTTTTGAGACACTGTCGTTTGCACTATCCGCAGCGCTGGTGCCCATGGGATAGCTAGTCATGTGGTCTCTTGTCTCCAACATCCGTGTGGGGTCGGAGGAGATGGTAGACTGCGTGTGTCCGAGGTGGG
>NC_056732.1:1709263847-1709351347 GCF_019279795.1 Protopterus annectens
ATACTGTGATAAAGAAATATGTATCTCGTCTAACTCTATGTCATTATACTGCCTACCGTCCTTGCTAATATGTTATTAATGTTACATTTGTAGTAATCTCAGAAATAGTAATGGCAGTCTTGTACTTGTATGTAAATAGCCTATGTTTTTGTTAAGTTCTTTCAGCTCATTTACTGTACCTAATTATCAATGTAACTCTGTTGGAGCTTTTCTCCCCGGCCTCCGCTGAAAAAGGACATGTATCCAGTCGGACCATCCCGGTTAACAAATGTAAAATAAATAATAAAATAATATATATATATATATATATATATATATATACACATACATATTTTATATATATATATATATATATATATATATATATATATATATATATATATAATACATATACATATTATATGTATATATACAGATATAGATATATATACACATATATATGTAAACACATTGAGGCAGACATTACTCTGCACATCTACTGTCCTTCAACCATGCCACTCTGTCCATTTGAAGTTACAGAGAAAGAGAAAAAACTGGCACAAAACAGGCGCATCAGTACAGAAAACTACTGAACTGTGTAGTGTAAACCGAAACTAGCACAACAGTTAGACAAACGTGAAAGCAAATACTTGAAAGCAGAGAACCAGTTCAACAAGAGATACCTCAACCAAATATTTGAGACTAGGTTGGAAGTCAAATTCAGCTATCCATGATGACGAACATGTTTTGCCCATACCCGGTAACTAAGTGCGAGTGCTCCTGATCCTGCTGCCTCCATTTTGTTTAGTGATTGTAGAAATAGTAATGCTTGTTAAAATAGTCTAACCCAAACGTTTCTTCCACGGGTTCTAGCCCCATTTCTAACTGGAGTGCCATTAATAGCTAAGAGACCAATGCTGGGTGAGAAGTCAGAGTACCAAATCACTGAAACTGTGATTAAGACTGATATGGGCAGATGTGTACTAATACGGTTTCTTCAATGTAGCTCAAGTGTGTTTCACAAGTAATGGTATTTTTCTAATTCATTAAGAATACATACGGACAGGATTAGTCCAGAGTAATGATTATATGGTGCATCAGTTCTGCACCTGTGTGCTCTGTAATTTCAAAAAAGAGAGGTAGATATGCTGAAAAGTAAAACATGGAAATACAAATGCTACAGTGTGCATGTGTGCGTATATGTATATACACACATAAAATGCGTGTGTATGTATATATGTACATATGCATAAAATATGCATTTCGTGTTTGTGTGTGTGTGTGTGTGTGTGTGTGTGTATATATATATATATATATATATATATATATATATACATATATATACACACACACACACACACACACACACATACAACACCTTCCTGTTGTGCTAGGGATAACCTGCACCTGTCATCGCATGGGTTTTACATACTTGCTAAGATGTTTTTTCTTGCCATAGTGCCATTTTTAGGTGAAGTTCAGCTCAAATTATGAGGTTGCTCTGCATAATGAAAAAATGTTTAAACAATAAAACTTGTTTGCTTCAGAAAAGTGACACTGTCACCTTGTCTGCATATACTGCCTACCATGCATTTGTGTCCATGGACAGCTGTGATTGTGTTTCAGTATTTCCTAGGAGCCCCAGACTGTTTCATGGCAAACCACACTCAGTACCAACAGTGAATTTGTTGAAGTCACAGCCACACAGCACTTCACAGCTATCTACAAGGCCCCTTCTATGACTCAAAAGCTATACATTAAAACAAATACATTTTTATGTGTGAATTTAACGACTCTTACATCAACTGACAAGTTTATATTAGTAGTAATAAATAACTCACTTGATTATGTTCCTGTCCCCACTGGGGCAATAAGCTTGACTTTGCCCTAACTGCCACAACCATAATTAGGGCGGGGTGAAGGGGGCAGCTGCTGTGGTTACAATTATTAGAAGATGTGACTGGCAAGTGGCTAAAGTGGTGTGACTGCAGTACCACTATTTTCATTTAAGCAGCCACTGATGACACTGTAAATTCTTCAATGAATGCTGATACGGCATTTGAGCTTCTATTCAGTAGCACAAAACTTGTTACCATTACAGTTCAGAAAGAGCACTTTTGGGTTATCAGCTTTTTGGCTCTCAACTTCAGGAAGAGAGGGATGCCAGTCTAGGGAACTGCCTTGGACACCAGACTACTAAGCTATGGCTATGCCAAGTGTTCCTCTTCTTGTAGCAGCCCTAATGCCACTTTGTTAAATCTGACCACCTGACATTAACGTCTTCCTTTAAGACAAATCTCAAAATCCAAAATAATTCTGCATTCTGGGATTTCTCCGAGACCAGTTACCTCCAACTCCATGATGTTCTAGACAAACAAAGGGTGCAATTAAGTTTATGAGGATAAAACTATGAGCGTTAATAGTCCAGATCATTTCAGGAAACTAATAAAACACCTCCTATGTCTAACAGCTTCAGTTACACCATCTCATGTATTAAGAAACGGTCTCTTAATTTTCCTTTTACAACTGTACTCCTACTATTGTGACGTTTATACACTCCTGCATTCATAAGAATATTCATGTTATATTAAGAACATTATCCTTAATCTTACATTTTAATTGACTGACTCTTAATCCTGAGGTGTCAGCTGAAGTTCTGAGAGGCCATCTTGATTCTGCTTGTATAGGTGTCTTCATACAGTATTTGTATAATCATTGTGCATTGCAGTATGCTTACCTTTAGAATAGGCTGCATTATGACTATAAAACAATTTTATTTTGGATATACTAATTACTACATACCATAATTTCCAAGTGATGTACCAGCTATAAAACAGTGTTAGCTAATCACCTTTAAGGGGGGTCTGTATAACATTTAAGAAATTACAGTTCATAATAACTGTTTACTTGCAATGAGTAGAATGTAACAGGATTTAAGCCTTTCCTAATAACTTACGTTACAAGTCACTGTAAAATGCCTAATGGCCCACATCATGCTTAAAAAGGGACTCCAGACCATGGCACCAACCATGTTAATAAATGGAAACAACTGTCATATGTGCCCAGTCATGCTACCACACACATCTCTGAATTTTACTCCCACACTAGATAAGAAAAATTACCAAAAAAGTACAGTTTTGTACCTACCATAAATGTAGATGTCCGATAGGTATGCATCTGCAGTCCTTACATATGGGTTGTCCTGCCTCAGGCAACCATTCGGTCGGCCGGATTCCAAAGTCTGGGTCCGGCGTCGGCTGATGTCGCCCTTTCCCCGACGTCAGAGCGCCTGGGGTATAAAAGCGTCAGCCGACGCCATCTTCCTCAGTGTTTCTTGCCCCAGATGCCAGGTGCCCTCTAAGGACGGCTAAATTTGGAGAGATGCAATAAATTCCAAACATGCACAGAAATATAAAACAAATACACCATAATAGATAACCCCAGCTAGCTATGAGAGGGATAAGCAACCAAGAAATACCACAGAGGGGAAGGAGGGAGGGTAAACCTGACTGCAGATGCATACCTATCGGACATCTACATTTATGGTAGGTACAAAACTGTACTATGTCCTTCAAGGATGCATCTGCAGTCCTTACATATGGGTAGAATACCATAGCCAATATGGGGGTGGTAGGATCTATGAAAAGGATGGTGTAGCTAAAATGCCCTGCAGGACTGCCGTAGCAAAGCCTGCTCTGGATCTGGAATATAAGGGTAAGTTGTAATGCTTGGAAAATGTATGCACGGAGCTCCATGTAGCAGCTTCTAGAATGTCCTTGGTAGCCACCCCTCTTAAGAAAGCTGTGGAGGTGGCTGTGGCTCTGGTGGAATGAGGTCTAATGTTAGCTGGCACAGGTTTGCCATGTAAGGAGTAACAGAATCAAATGCAATTCCCTATCCATTTTGAAATTGTCTGTTTGGAAATTGCTTTTCCTTGTACACCAGCAGCATATGCTACAAATAGCTGGTCAGTTTTTCTGTAAGTCTTAGTTCTGTCCAAGTAGTAGCGCAACTGCCTGTGAATGTCCAGGGTATGCAGAAGCTTCTCCCCTTTGTTTTGTGGATTTGGAAAGAAGGTAGGCAGGCGAATGGCTTGGTTCAATGAGACCCTGGATACCACCTTTGGCATGAATGAAGGACTGGTTCTCAATGAGACTCTGTCCTGATGAAAAATAATAAATGGTTGTACTGCCATGAGGGCCTGTAACTCAGATACTCTTCTTGCTGAGGTTATGGCCAGAAGGAAAGCAGTCTTCCAAGACAGGAACTGTAGCTCTGAAGATGCTGCTGGTTCAAAGGGAGGTAGAGTTAATTTTTCCAACATGAAGTTAAGGTCCCATGTAGGCACTGGTGGTTTCCTTGGAGGATTGATGTTATTAATTCCTCTTAGAAACTGCCTTAGGAGAGGATGAGAGAAGACAGGTGGATCAGTATTGTATTCCGCTGAAATTGCTGAAGCATGAATTTTTATGGAAGAGTAAGAAAGGCCATTGTGGAGCATTTCTGCCAAGTATTCCAGGATATGAGCCATGTTCATCACTGTCGCATCTAGGCCCTTTGTGGTGCTCCAAGTGCGAAATCTTTTCCATTTTGCTGAATATGCCTTTCTTGTGGAAGGCTGGCGAGCTTCCATGATGATATCCTTCACTCTCTTGGATAGCTTATCCTGGTGATGAGTCAAGGTATTCTCCAGGCTGTCAGCTGCAAGGTTTTCAGGCTGGAGTGCAGAGTTTTGTAATTGTGCTGTGTCAGAAGAAGTGGCCATTGTGGTAGAGGCCATGGTTTCGTGCATGACATGCTCTTTAACAGTGGGTACCAGTGCTGTCTTGGCCAGTCCGGAGCTATCAGAATCACTTTTGGCTGCTCTGTCCTGATCTTCAGTAAGACCTTGGTCATTAATGGAAGAGGTGGAAATGCATACACTGTTAGAGTTTTCCAGCTGAAAGAGAGAGCGTCCACTTTCCATGCTTGTGGGTGGTATGTCCTTGAGAAGAATTTCTTCAGCTGATGGTTGTGGTGGGAGGCAAAAAGATCTATGTCCGGCCTCCCCCATGATTGTGTTATCTGAAGGAAGATGTCTGGGTGCAGCATCCATTTGTGTGGATCCATGATATTTCTGCTTAGGCTGTCCGCCAGTATATTGTCTTTTCCTGGCACAAACTGGGATTGCAGCTCTATATTGAGTTTCAGGGAAAGTTCCCAAAGATTCATTGCCAGCCTGCAAAGAGGGTAGGAATGGGTACCTCCTTGCTTGTTTATGTACCACATAACTGTGGTATTGTCTGTCCTTATCAGCAGGTGGCCTTGATGCAGAAAGAGTTTGAAGGCCTCGATTGCATGCATCACTGCCAGCATTTCCTTTTGGTTAAGGTGCATGCGTAGTTCTTTCTGTGACCATAGTCCTTGAATGCATCTGCCCTCCATGTGTGCTCCCCATCCATGGTCTGAAGCGTCCATTGTAATTGTTTGGCTGGTTATTGGTTTGCTGAAGGGCAGACCCCTGTTTGACGGGCTTGCATGAGCCCACCACAGAAATTCCTTTTGAAGGCATGGAATGAGTGGTATCAAAGCTTCTAAGCTGTGACTGTGCTGAGTCCATAAACTCCTTAGGTACCATTGTAGTTTCCTCATATGCAGCCTTGCTTGTGGAATCAGAAGAATGCAAGATGCCATGTAACCCAGGGCCTGCAGGATTTTCCTTGCAGTCAGCTGAGTTTGTTTTGTCAGATTTTCGAAGTAATCCGGTAGTTGCCTTTGTTTTTCTACTGTGAGAAAAGCCATTTGGGTGGTTGTATCTAGTTTCGCACCCAGAAAAGTTATTCTTTGGGATGGAACAAGTCTTTATTTGTGAATGTTGACTGTGTATCCCAAGGCCTGAAGTAGGCGGATGGCATAATTCAAGTGTTTTACCAAAGTTTGTTAGCTATCCGCTTGTATAAGGCAGTCATCCAGATATGGGTATATTTGAATCCCCTGAAGTCTGCAGTGTGCAAATACTGATGCCAGGCATTTCTTGAATGCTCTGGGCGCAGTAGATAAGCCAAAGGGCAATGCTGAGAATTGATAATGCTCTGAACCTGCAAGAAATCTGAGGTGTCTTCTGCAACTTTGTCTGATAGGGACATGCAGGTATGCCTCCTTGAGGTCTAGAGTTACCAGCCAAGACCCCCTGCTCAGCATGGGAAGGAGTTGCTGTAGAGTCAGCATTTTGAATTTTGGCACAATGAGATAAGTATTCAGTGCGGACAAGTCGAGAATAGGCCTCCATTGTTTTTCTTTTCTTGGGACAAGGAATAGTCTGGAATAAAATCCTTGGCCTTGTTCTGAAAGAGGGACCTTTTCTATAGCTTTCATTTGCATTAGGTTGGAGATTTGTTTCAAAGCCTCTGCCCTTTGATTCGGTGGCAGGTTTGGCATGCCTTTTCTTTTTGGTAATGTGTGAAAATGGAACCTGTATCCTTTGTCTATTATTTGCAGTGTCCATTTGTCCCTTGTAATACTGTGCCAATTTTCTGAGAATAAAGAAAGCTTTCCACCCAAAGGTGCTTCCAATTGAGCCCTGGTTGGCGGGGTCAAGGTAAAGTCATTGAGTCTGTCCTTGTGCAGCAGTTGTAGGTCCTGCACTACCTCTCTGGTTAGGAGGCTGCCATTGACGTCCTCTGTAGAAGCCTCTAGCTTGCCCTCTACCTCTGGCATGCCTGTTCTTGCCTCTTTGAAATCTCTCTGTGTCTGGAAAGGACCAATTCTTAGAAGGCCAATTTCTGCTGAATCTTGGTGGTTGGACTTGGAGAAAATCTTTGACTGTTTGTACAGATTTTGCCTTTTCCTCAAATTTCTTTAAGACCTCCTGAGCAGTGGAGCCAAATAACTTTTGCTTTTCCAGTGGAGCATCCAGAAGCTTTGCTTTAACATGATCTGGCAGTTTGTTCCTTCAGCCAAGCATGCCTATGTATGACTGCACCTGTCATTGCTGACCTACATGAAGCTTCCAATGCATCATAACCACACTGCAAGAAATGGTTGGGAGTTATGTACCAGATCCTGAAGTGACTTGCAGTCTAGGGGTTCAGGTGAAGACAGTTTTTATGCAATTCATCTAACAAATACTCTTGGTACTGTATCATATGGAATTGACAATTTAATGCCCTCATAGAAAGAGTGGAAGAAGTATACACTTTTTTACCCCATCTCTCTAAAGCCCTGGACTCCCTTTCAGAGGGGAGTGGATTTTTATGCAATTCATCTAACAAATACTCTTGGTACTGTATCATATGGAATTGACAATTTAATGCCCTCACAGAAAGAGTGGAAGAAGTATACACTTTTTTACCCCATCTCTCTAAAGCCCTGGACTCCCTTTCAGAGGGGAGTGGATTTTTAGTAGTGGCAGTTGCAACCCCTTTAGGGCCCTGGGAAATAGTTTCTGGATCAGCAGAGTGGGCCTTGTAAAGAAAATGAGAAGTCGGAGTCTCCGACAGCATAATGTAACAGAAACTAGCCCCAAAAAATTCCTCTGCAAACTCCGCCCGATGCCTAAGAGTGCGTCGATTGAAGGAAGCACAGGCTGAACAGGCCGAGACGTCGTGGTCTGGGCCTAGGCAGGGGAGGCAGTAAGAGTGGAAATCCTTATGAGGTATTTGTTTCCCACAAGTCAAGCAATTATTAACTTTAAGCGTTTGATCTGACATCAGCTGAGGCAAGAAAGAGTCCCCAATGGGGTACTTAGCTTTTGAAGTCTTCGGTAGCTGAAGTTACAGGAGCTGGCTGACCAGCACTTGCGAACTGCTTCTGCTTTGGGCACCACGCGGCAAGAAAGACTGAGGAAGATGGCGTCGGCTGACGCTTTTATACCACAGGCACTCTGACGTTGGGGAAAGGGCGACATCAGCCAACGCCGGACCCAGACTTTGGAATCCGGCCGACCGAAGGGCTGCCTGAGGCAGGACAACCCATATGTAAGGACTGCAGATGCATCCTTGAAGGACACTCCTGTATGATGCTACTTTCATTGAGCTAGAATAAATACAGAAAGTGACATAGAACTGCTAGGCAAGAAGCTTAAACATACCATTAAGGATTAATGCCTTCTGGTTTGGAGATGGGATGCAGTGAGTCGGGAGAGAAGGCATGTAAGTCTTTTGAGTGCAATGTGGTAATGGAAGGGAAAGAAAAGAACATGGTTAAGTCATCTTAGTCTTTTTTTGTGTAAACAAAGCTACAAAAAGGTGTGGAAGGAGAGAAAAGCCAGTCAAGCCTTTTACTGATTCCTCCAATCGGGGGTGGGGTGGTGTTGCGGGATGATTTATTGATGATGAATATGTTTAATACCAGTGAGCACAGAATGGGAGAGAAACTTCCTGGGTGACATTATAGATAAAATTCAAATAGAAGATACACAGAGCACTTAGAAGGAAGAAATCATTTGCAAAAAAGGTGAGGGGAACCAAACAAAAGAAGAAAGAAGATATGAGCAATGCAGGGACAAAGATAAAGCTTAACAATTTCAGGTAAAGAAGGTGAAGGGATGGACAGGTACAAAGCTTGGGATAATGTAATCATACCTTTAGGTACAAAAGCATCTAAGGTGAGAGCTTTTATTCACATTAATAAGGACGTTTCTTTGACATTATATTTGAGACTTGCTATATAACAGAGATTTTGATGTGAATATGAAAAAAAGGAGAGACTGCTATCTGTCAAACATACGTCTTTAAAGCATTTGGCAAAGAAACTAAAAGAAAAATACATATTCATTTCAGAACAGAAGTAGAAAATGACACCAAAAGAAGTTTAAAAAAAATATGTAAAGATGTTATAGACATTTTGAAAGTTTATGACAGCAGAGGCTTATGGACAGGGGGATGGGACTGTAATGTGATATTGAAAATACTGAAAATAGACAATGAAAATATACATATTCCTAGTATTATAACTGTTGAAAGTAACAAAGGTGTTGTGAAATACTGTGGTCAACCAAAACATGTTTCTTTTGTGCAAAAATCGGATCATTTATATAGTAACTGTGGGAAAAGAAGATATTATGTGGGGAAAATGGGACATGATACAAAAACGTGTTTGTAAATGTCATAAATGTAAAAAAAATGGTCATACGTAGATGGATTGTTATGTAAATACAGATATTGTAGAAGAAAAGTCAGACATTCAACAAAAAGAAAAAGAGCAAGAGCAAACATACAGAGCAAGAAACGGGGGGGTGATAAAGAGAAAAGTAGGGAAGTTGTTAATAAAGAAAATGAAATAGAAATGGATTTAAAAATAAGTGATAGCAAATATGTACAACGGAATCTAATAAAGAAAAATTAATTCAGTAAAAAAAGGAAAGTTTAAAGGGATTAATAAAAAAGAAAAAAGAAAGGGAAAGGGTGAATAGCGTAAAGAAAAAAATCAGCAATAATACTTAAAAAGAGAGACGGGGATAACTGTAGATTAGTGGCTGTAAATGTACATAGTATGAAAAGCTTAGTTAGAAGATTAGGTATTTTGGAATGGTTAAAAGACGTGACATGGATATTTAAAAATCTTATAACTTCTAAGATAATTATAAGGATGAAAGAGTACAAACAGAAAGATTATGGGGATGTAACATGGTGTGGAATTTAGGAAGAGAGATTTGTACAGGTATGTGTGTTTTATGTAAAGATCCAATCAAAATATTACATGTAACGTCAGTCATAATGGGTAGATTAACAACTGTAGGTATAAGATGGAAAGAACAAGTGTACAGAATTGTTATATTTTACAAACAAGAAAGAGAAAATATGTTTCAAAAACTTTGAAATATATAACAGCAAACATGGATGTTATAATTGCAGACGTTTTAATTGTGATTTGAAAAGAAAAAATGAAAATGTGGCAATGTTAATAAAATGTTAAAAGTAATTAGATATGGATTTTTTTTTTTTTCAATAATAATTCTTTATTATTTTTCTCGTTATTCATACAAAACATATAACATAGAAATAAACCAATGATTACCAAACAAAATTTCTAACAACATTCTAAAACATATGTACACTATTTACATGAATGCTTCCATCATCTTCCACAGTTGCAAAGCTAAAGATTATTTTCTCCAGGGATAGTATTTGTGATAGTAAAGTTCCAGATATTATTGTATTATAAAATAAGTATAACAAAAGAATAGTTCAGATTTCATGTTTTAAGCCAATATAATATTGAATATTTGTTCCCACAGTTTCAAATTATGGGGGCTTTTGTTTTGGTTATTAATTACATATTTGTGAGCTAAAATGTGTTTTATCGCTAATATTCTAAAGTTATCCCATGAAGTTAGAGATGGGGTCAACCAGTTAGTAGCTATGTAGAGTTTCATTAAAAGAAAAATATTGATGAGTATGATCATTTGGGATCTAGATAGGTTATTTGGAGGGATATGTAATATAAATTCCAGGAAAGTGTTGAATTTTGATAACCCATCTTTTGTAATTGTAATTTTAAGGAATTCCAAAGTTTATACATGCATTTACAGCTCCAGAACGTATGTAAGATGTCAGTCGTTACATCTTTACAAAATGGGCACTTAGGAGAATTGTTAACGTTAAATTTGTGCAAGCTAAGACGTGTATAGTAAGCATTATTATTTATCATGAGTTGAGTAAAAGTTAACTTTTGAAGGGAGATGGCTTTTGTGGTTAAACTGATTGCTTTAATTATTTTACTTTCTTCAACCGATTGAAGTTTTTCCTTCCAGTATTTAGATAAGAGAAGACGGTTTTGATATTTAAAGTGTTTTATCAATTTACATGTGCATGGTATAAATTTAGTACTTTGTAAAAGGGCTTGCCATAATGAGATAGATATCGTTAAATCATCTTTACTAATGGTTAAATTGTTAAAGTAACTTGTAGATAATTATTTTATCTGTCTCAAGATCGATAAATATGATTTGGGTAAACCCATTTCCTGTCTTAGTTCATGAGCAGAGTAATTCAAATATGGGTAGATGTCATAAAGGGTTAAATTAATTATAAGTGGAAAGTTTTTCAGATCTATTAACTGATTATTAATTTTCAGGTTAGGATTTCTATGAAAGGGTTGTAAGATCATCATACAATGGAAGAGATTTAATGATCTAAATAAATCTTGTAATAATGCAATATAGAATTTTGATATAATACATTAGATCATAAAGTTTGATATTAGCCTTGTTTAGAAAAGGTAATGATTTCAGATTTATATTCAAACTCTCAGTATGTTTATAACTTAGTCTTACCCAGTTTGGAGACCAATTATTGCTACATGTATCATAATTTGCAATTCTTAAAATTTTGTTAGCATTTATAATTAAAAAATAGATTTCAAAATTGGGTAAATCTAAACCACCTCTAGTTTTCAGGATCATCAGATTGCCATATGATATTTTAGTTTTCTTTGGTTTCCATATAAATTTTGCAAATTCGGTGTGAATTTGTTTAAAGAACTTCTTAGGTATTATCAAGTGGGCAGACCTGAAGATATATAATAATCTGGGCAAAACATTCATTTTAATAATAGAGACCTTTGCTAATGGTGGTAGTTTCAAATGTTCCCATCTGTTAAGATTGGACAAAATGTGTTCCCAAATTTGTTTAACATTATTAAGATAAAAGTCCTTGTTGTCTGTCGAAAATGTAATACCTAAATATTTAATCTTTTCTTCAGATTTTACTTGACCTATCAATGGTAAAAGTGAGAAGGGTTTTGGAGTTTTTAAAGGAAATATATTGTTTTTTTAAGGTTTATTTTATAGTTTGATGTTAATGCAAAATCATCAAAAGCAGATAGTATTTTTTTGGTATCTGAAACCGGTGTTGTAGAACAGATATTAAGGTCATCAGCAAAAGCTGCCAGAGAGATCTTAGTACCATAAATTACTGGGGCATTATGATATATATTTTGTTTAATGTGTAAAAATAAGGGTTCTAGATATAGGCTAAATAGTAAGGGGGGTAAAGGACATCCTTGTCTGGTTCCATTTCTGATTTGAATCCTTTTAGAACACATTTTATTTATATATAAGCTTGTATAAGGGTTATTATATAGTATTTGTAAGGTTCGAATTTATTCTTGGGGTAATTTAAAGTAGTATAAAATTTTAAATAACAATTTTATGTTTACTCTATCAAAAGCCTTTTGAGCATCTATAATGAGTGCGTACATATTTAAGTTTTTTTGATTGGCATATGAGATTAATGTGTGAAGTGTTAAGGTACTGTCACTGGTCTGTCTAGATGTTAAAAATTCAGCTTGCTCATTAGAAATAATTAGATTTGTTATTTTCTTCAGTCTATTAGCTAGAATGGATGTCAAAATTTTAGTGTCAATATTTAAAAGTGATATAGGTCTATAGTTGTCTGGGTTCTGAGGATCTGAGTTCTCTTTAAGTATAAAAATTGTTTTAGAGGCATTAAAATGTAAATCATTAATTTGATTACTGATTATATAATTTAATATGTACGACAAAATTTTGGCAATAATACTATAGAAGGTTTTATAAAACTCTGCTGTAAGGCCATCTGGGCCTGGGGCTTTGTATGATTTCAGTTTTTTAATTGTTGTTGTTATTTCTTCAATGGATATAGGTTTTATTAAATCTTTCTGGGAATTATTGTCTATTTTTGGAAAGTTAATTTTTTGTAGGAGATCATAATCATTTTCATTTGTAGGTGAATTTTCTTGTTCTCCATAGATTTGAGAGTATATGACTTCAAAAGTGTTGATAATATCATCAGATTTCGTATACATTTTATTTTTATAGTATAATTCCAGAATTTGAGAGGGAGATTTAGAGTGGCTAATAATTCTTGCTAGTGCCCCAGATGGCGTTTGAACATGGTTAGCATATTTTGCGAGTATTTTAGTTTCATGAAATGACAGTCTATTATTTTGGATCACGAAAAGGTCTGATATTTCAACAGTTCTGTTTCAGTTTGTACGTTATGATTCACCATTCATTCTTGATCTAGTTTTGTAATTTTCTCTTCTAACATTTGTTCTTCTCTGAATTGAATTTTTTTATAATAAGAGGCTTTTTGGAGAAATATACCCCTTATCTGCGCCTTAGCTGCTGCCCATTCAATATCAGGTGGGTGTTGGTATTTAAGTAACTTGGATAACAAGGATTTGAGAATGTTCTGGATTTCCTGTGTTGTTTCCTTTTTTTTTTTAATAAATTGAGGTTTAAGGACCAGTTATAACCTTTATGGAGTGGATTGTTACCAGAGTAATTGTTAAAACTAATGGTCTGAGAGGTAGTGGGCCTGGATAGATACTGATGGATCAAAATTGATTAGTAGTTCCAAAATTAAAAAAAAGTCAATTCTTGACCACATTTTATGACAGTTTGAGTAAAATAGATATGGAAAATTTCATTTATGGGGATCAACCAGATGGCTGTAAATTAGAAGTGAGAACAGAAGAGAAATTATTTCCCGATATCAGGAAAACAGACAACACAGGAAGGTGTGAAAGAAACGGTTTTCAGATCTTGTTGCCATTTGGCTAGAGATTAGAAAAAAGAACATATAAAAACAGGAAAAGGAATAAAGAGGCTTTAGGAGAGGAAACGGGTAAAAAAAGGAAAAAATGACAATTATGGAGCTTTGGAATGATCATATATTTATGAGAATTTTATAAAAATTGGTCTGAATGGTGGATAGTACTTAAAGAAAAATATAAGAAGTATTATATAGAGTGGTGATTACCAAACAGGAGAGAAGTACAAAAAGACTATGGTAAGAAACAAGGCATTTAATAACACTGAAAGAAATGATACAGAATATTTCAGTAAAGAATAAGAAATTTATGAAATGAATCAGAAGAAAATTAAATATATATTATACAAAAAACGATATTTTTTGCAGGGAAGGAAAGAAGCAACTCCTTATTGGAGTAAAATAGTTAAGGAAGATAGTACAATGAGAGAAATGAAAGATACAACAGGTGCAATTCAGAACAGACAAGAAAAAAATAATATAAGTGGCGGTAGAGTATGTAAAAGAAATTTTTAAAGAAAAACAATATCGAGAAAGAAGCAGTGGAAGGTGAAAATGTTTTCAGAACAAGAGAATAAGGAATTATAGGTTTGTAGATTAATACTAGGCTAACTGCCTTTGTGAGACATTTTAAGACTAGCCAATTACTCTATGTAAGAAACAAACTTGGCAACTTGTGTCTGTAAGGTAAATACCTTAACCATTATACCAATCTCCCACTCTGGATAGCATGTCTACTCTGTTGAGTAGACACACACACACACAGACACACACACACACACACACACACACACACACACACACACACACAGTTGACTACAGTGAGAACAGAACCCCTACCCAAGTGCACAAACTACAAAACACAGTACTCTACGCAAGTGCCATGACAAGAAAGAAATACTTCAGAGGAAATAGAGTCAGTAGGAGGACCTGACGGGACTGAATATCAAATGATATGGCAATATGGCAAAAAATGTCTTTTGGAAGTGTTGAATGAATGGTTAATAGAAGGCTTTAAGTATAATGAATTATGCAGAGGCATTTTAAAGTTTATATGGAAGTAAGCTGATAGAAATGCAGAACTGGATACCAGTGGTATTAAATAGTGCAGACTATAAGAGTTTTATGAAATCATACAGGAAAGAATGTAAGTAAAGACTTATATCATAATAGAGAAAAATATATACAGTGTTAAAGAGAAATAAAATCAGGAGCTATTAATACTAGTTAGAGAACTGACTCTATATAAAAAATGAACAAATGAAAACGATTGCAGATTTAAGTAATGCTTTTAATTCTATAGAACATGAAATATTAAGGGGGATATTTTTAATCATATAATATTACTACAAACATAAGAAATGTATGAATCACTGCTTATAAATATAATAGAATAAAGATTTTGATAAATGGATGGTTAAGTCAGGAAATAAATATTAACAGATGTATAAGACAAGGTACTCAATTAAGTAGCATGATTTTTATTTCAGTAACTAATTAGGAATTGGCTTGTAGAAGCAAAGATATGCAGAAAGAATGATATGTTACTAAGGAAAACATTAATATACCTATTTTGTCAACTTGCGCATATATAATATACTTGATACAAAAAATGTGAAAGGAATGACAGTATTTGTAGATCAATGTGTGTGCATGTACATTTAAGAAGCTATCTAAGGGCTTGCACAAGTGTATAAATACTGGGCGAGTGCGAGCCTGCCTGACATTTTGTAGTAAGCTGTTGAGATGCAAGAATGTATGTATGTAAGGTCTGGCTGTTAATCATTTATGATGCTGCTATCCATCCTGATGTGTTTCTATGTATTAAAGGATATAAAAGAAATACCCCACCTGCTTGTCATCTATGTTAGAGAGGGATGAGCGACATGGTGTCAGAAGCGGTATGTCTAAACGGGCATGCTGTTAGAGGAAGCATGGCCAAAATGACTTGTTGCCAGAATGAGCTTTTGGCAATTGTGTTTGCATCTTCGAAGTTACACGATTATGTTTATGGTAGACCTATCCACACTGAAATAGACCAGCAACCTCTTGTCACTATCTTGAGAAAGCCTATGCATTCAGCTCCAGCCAGATTGCAATGCATGACGTTCAGACTGCAAAAGTATAATTTCACTCCTATCTACAAGAAAGGCAAATTTCTTCATCTTGCCGATACGTTATCCAGATCACCAAGAAACACAACTGAACAGCATGAGAATAAGAACCTTGATTTTGAAGTCATGGAAGTGAAAGATTTTTCTTCCACATGTCTTGATGAGCTGAGAGATCACACAGCCACAAATCCAGTTTTACAAAGGCTCAACCAGTTTATCAATCAAGGATGGCAGTCAAAGCAATCGAGTTTACCTCAAGAAGTGCAACCTTATTTTCCATACAGAGATGAGATTTTGTCTGACAATGGTAACATTATGAAAGATCCGAAAGTAATTGTTCCAAAGTCCTTGCAAGAAGAGTATATTGCTATCTTGCATCGTGGCCACCCAGGAACTGACTCTACCAAAAGAAGGGCAAGAGTACTAGTATTTTGGCCTTGTATGTCACAAAGCATTGAGAGAATACTTTAGTCTTGTTCTGTGTGTAATAGTACTAAGCCACATCAACAGTAGGATCCACTTCAGCTAAACCAGATTCCTGTAAGTACAGTTGTGTACACTTACTATAAATGTAGATGTTCAAGTGTATTCACTGTTGCAGTCATCACATTTGGGTTATCCCTGCCAGGGTAGCCCTCAGTTGGCCCGAATACCAGAGGCCTAGTATTTCTGTCGGTTACTGTCACGTCAGGCCTGACGTCAGGTCATCAGTAGTATAAAGTAAGGCAGCCAATGCCATTACATCAGTTTTTATTGCCCCAACTGTCAGGAGCCCGCAAGTGGGAGCCAGTATATGATGGAAGAACCCCACCAGTAGAAAGTAAATACCAAATGTTCCTTGTAAGGAGAGAGAGAGAGACAGATAGAAAAGGGGGATGGAGGGAGGGAAGCCAGGACTGCAACAGTGAATACACTCGAACATCTACATTTATGGTAAGTGTACACAACTGTACTATGTTATTTGTGTTTCACTGTTGCAGTCATCACATTTGGGTTGATTCCCAAAGCTAAGGAAAAGGGTGGAGGCAGCCAATAAGAATAGGGGCTGGCTAGGATGCCCTGCAAGACTGCACTGGCAAAGCCTGCCCTGGATTTGGAAACGACAGGCAGGTGGTAATGCCTGGTGAAGGTGTGAACACATGTCCATGTTGTAGCCTCCAGGATGTCCCTGTTAGGGACTCCTCTGAGGAAAGCTGAGGAAAGCTGCAGAGGTGGAAGCTGCTCTGGTAGAGTCCTGACCCCCTTAGGGGGAGGTTTATCGTGTTGCTTGTAGCAGAAATGGATGCAGTGTGCTATCCATTTGGAAATGGCTTGCTTGGATATGGCTTTGCCCTCTGCTCCTGCAGCAAAGCTGACTAACAATTCATCCATCTTTCTGAATGATTTAGTCCTGTCTAGATAGAATCTGAGCTGTCTGTGCACATCTAGAGACTGCAGTATCCCTTCTCCCTTGTTTTGTGGGTTAGGGAAAAAGGTGGGCAAATGAATGGATTGGTTGAGAGCCACACTGGACACCACTTATGGCAGGAAGGATGGGTTAGTCCTTGGGTACACCCTGTCAGCATGGAAGATGATGAAGGGCTCTACAGCCATGAGTGCTTGTAGCTCGGATACTCTTCTGGCTGAAGTGATGACCAGAAGCAGGGCTATCTTCCAGGAGAGAAACTTTAACTCAGCTGAAGCTGTTGGTTCAAAGGGGGGTAGGGTGAGCTTTTCCAACACAATGTTTAGATCCCAAGCTGGGGCTAGGTGCTCTTCTGGGTGGCCTCAAGTTGCTAGCCCCTCTCAGGAACTGTTTAATGACAGGGTGTGATAAAAGTGGTTGCTCGGTGTTGAAATGAGCAGAGATACCAGAGGCATGAATTTTAAGAGGAAAAGGAGAGACCACTGTGTAGTAGTTCAGCTAGGTAATCCAGGATGAGAGGTAGGGAGGGCTGTGCCGTATTGGCTCCCTTAGACTGGATCCAGGTGCAGAACCTTTTCCATTTGTCAGCATAAGATTTTCTAGTGTTAGGGCATTTGGCCTCATGTATAACATCTAGAACCCATTTACTGAGATTGGCAGCTTGTTTAGTGGTCAGGGAATAAGCCAGGCTGCCAAACTGAGCATCTGCAATTGGGGATGCATGAATTCTCCTTCCCTCTGGGTCAGGAGGGTTGGGATCGGAGCGAGATGCCATGGTGGCAGAGGGGACAGGCTGCACAGCAGTGGGTATGATTGCTGGCGAGGGCAGTCTGGAGAAATGAGAATTGTCCTTGTTTTTTTCTCCCTTATTTTGAGTGGTACCCTGGGGATGAGAGGTAGTGGAGGAAAGTTACAGACCGACAGACTGACCCAGGGGAAGGACAGGGCATCCACTTTCCAAGCCATGCAGTGATGCTCCCTGGTGCAGAACTTGCTGAGCTGATGGTTGGAGTGGGAAGCAAAGAGGTCAACCTTCGGGGTGCCCCATTTCTGAGTTATTAGGGTGAAGGTTTGTTGGTCTAGCTGCCATTGATGTGAGTCCAGAAGATTTCTGCTTATGTTTTCTGCCAGAGAGTTTAGAGAGCCTGGCAGGAATTGTGCTAACAGGTGTAGTTGCATGGCTGAGGCTGTGTGCCAAAGGGTCATGGCGAGCCTGCGCAGTGGGTAGTAGTGAGTCCCTCACTACTTGTTGATATACCACATCACAGTGGTGTTGTCCGTTTTGATCAGTAAAGCCCCTGAGGAGAGAAGGGCCTGAAAGCTGTCAATGTATGCTGAACAGCTAACATCTCTTTTTGGTTGATGTGCAGATGGATTTGATGTGGGCACCACTGGCCCTGTATGCACCTGCCGTCTAGGTGTGCACCCCAGGCATAACCTGATGCATCTGTGGTGAGGGTCTGGGTGGCATGGGGTGGTGAGAAGGGTGGTCTCTTGTTGTGGTTGCATGCTGCTGCCCACCATAGAAAATCTTTCCTTAGGCAAGGTATTATAGGAATAAGAGTTTCCAGGTCTTGAGAGTGTTGACACCAAAGGCTTTTTAGGTACCACTGAAGTTTCCTCATATGCAGTTTGGCATATGGAATGAGTAGAATGCAAGATGACATGAACCCCAGAGCTTGCAGAATTTTCCTTGTGGATAACTGCGGTCTGGTGGCAAGTTGAGAGAAATAAGCTGACAGATAAGTTTGCTTTTTTGGAGTAAGGAATGCCATCTGGGATTTCTTTGTCGGCAAAGAGCAATGGCAGGAGCCAGACATTTAATGAAAACTCTGGGAGCAGTGGATAAGTCAAAGAGAAATGCATAGAATTGAAAGTGCAGTGATCCTGTCCTGAAATGTAGATATTTCCTGCATGATTCCCAGATTGGGATGTGAAGGTAAGCCTCTTTTAGGTCTACGGTGGCTAAGCAAGCATTCTGGGACAGTGTAGGTAGTAGTTGCTGGAGGGTGAGCATTTTGAATTTTGGTATCACCAGGAAAGTGTTTAGAATGGATAGATTGAGGATGGGTTGCCAGGTGCCCTCTTTTCTGGGTACCAGGAAGAGCTTGGAGTAGAAACTTTAGCCTATTTGTTCTGCAGGAACATGCTCCATTACCCTCATAGACAGCAGGGAAAGGACTTGCTTTTTGGCCTCTGCCCACTGGTTTGGAGGAAGAAGTGGGAACCCTTTTGGGGTTGGTAGATTGTGGAAAGAAAATTTGTATCTCTGGGACACTATGTTGAGGACCCAGTGGTCATTGGTAATGGTGCCCCAAGTGCTTGCGTGGAAGGAGAGTTTTCCTCCTAGGGGCAAGTGGAGGTGGGCAGAGGGAGGGGGTGGAAGTGGAGAGTCATTGTGAGTTCTTACCATGAGGGGGTGGCTTAGAACTCCCTGGTTTTGAAGTGGAGGAACTCCATTGCTTTGACCTCTGCATTCCCTGTGGCTGCTGTCTGGGGGTTCTGCCTCCCTGGGGTCTGAGCTGAACTGACCTGGATGGGGCAGGAAAGGACCAGTGCTTGGAGGGGCAATGCCTACTGAATCTGGGTGGCTGAACCTGCAAGAAATCCTTAACTGTCTACATAGATTTTGCTTTTTCTTCCATCTTTTTTTTTAAGACCTCCTCTGCCTTGGTGCCAAATAAGTTGTCTTTGTGCAAGGGTGCATCCAGTAATTTGGATTTGACATGGTATGGCAATGGCTGTTCCTTAAGCCAAGCATGCCTTCTAAGGACAGAACCAGTGACTGTTGCCCTGCAAGATGCTTCTAGGGCGTCAAAACCGCAGTGTAAGGTGTGCTTAGTTACTTGACTTGCAGAATGCATTAACTCTTGTAACTCTACTTTCTGCACAAACAGGAAAAGATGACATTTTTTCTTTGAGGAGTTCCATGGTGTGTTGCTGAAATTTTAGCATATGGAACTGACAATTTAAGGCTCTAATATCAAGAGTAGTAGAGTTGTATACTTTTTTGCCCCATCTGTCTAATGATTGGGAATCCCTCTCTGAGGGGTGGGATTCTTAGGAGAAGTTGCTTTAATTCCTTTAGGCCGTTGAGAAATAACCTCAGGGTCAGCAGTAGGATTTTTGAAAAGAAATTTGTGCCAGTCAGGGACTCTATAATACCGGTCAGTTTTCCTGGGTGCAGGAGGGAGGATGTCAGGAGTCAAACTGGATTCCATGAAATCATCATCCCCAACATCCAGGATAGGAGGAATGGCCAAGGGTCTGTGCTGTGGAAGATCTAAGAATTCCTCGAGTCGCTTTTTAGACTGAGGGTAGTCCTGACATTCCCATTGGAAATGCTCCCTTAAAGTATGTAGAGCTTCCCCAAAGGAAAAGTCCTCGGGTGGAGAGGCTGAAGGAATGGATTCCTCTGCATAGAGCAGAGAAGGGTTGCATGTCTTCATATTCAGATGCATCAGAGTCATTGGACTCCTGTTCAGATAAAACTACTGGGAACAAATCTCTTTCTTTTGGAAGGGGTAGCTTGGCTTCCCCTGATCAGTATTATAAGGACTTCCGCCATTTTAAGCATTTGAGACTGAGGTAAGGAAGCAGATGCCGGAGATTGGATCGTCTGTTTCTTGGGTGTGGTTCATACCCTGGGCCTTAGAAACTCAGTAGTTTTCGAAAGAACAGTAGATGCGATAGAAGTCATCGGTCTGTGTCGAGAAACGGTAGTGCAAAATACTTCCTCGGAAGCCGGTGCCTGCTCACCGGCTCCAGACCCATCCAAGGTAGAGACATCCGCAGGATCCTTAGTCATTGAAGAATTCTGCGGCATTCCGGATGCCAAAAAGGGTCTCGGTAGCGGCCTGTGAATCCACATAAGCAGGCATCAGGGGCTGCGAAAGTGCCTCACTGAGGACCGGAGAACTGACGACTAGCTTCATGGAAGCGTCATCAGAAGGTATGGACCTGTGCAGTCTGTCTCTGTCTTTATCCTTACATTTTTTCAGAAGATATGCTGTCGGATGGCTTACCAAAGCCATATCAGAATTCGAGGACTGAGAGCGAAAATATCTAGCTACAATAAGGGCCTGATGACATATAGTTCTGATGTTGAACAAGGCACAAAAATGGCAGCGATGGATGTCGTGGTCTGACCCTAAGCAAGTGATGCAGTTAAGAATGAATGTCTCGTTGTGGTATTTGCTTTCCGTAGGCGAGACAACTGTTAACTTCTGACATTGGTTAGAGCAAGAAAAAAGGATCCCCAATGGGGTACTTAGCTGTAGAAGACTTCAGCTACAATTCGGAAAATGAAAACTCGGGTAGTGGCCGACCGGCACTCGTGCAAACTGCTTCTGCTATGGGCTCCTCGGCAAGAAAGACTGATGTAATGGCATCAGCTGCCTTACTTTATACTACTGACGACCTGACGTCAGTCCTGAAGCAACAGCAATCGACCTAGAAATACTAAGCCTCTGGTATTCAGGCCGACTGAGGGCAACCCTGGCAGGGATAACCCAAATGTGATGACTGCAACAGTGAAACACGAAGAACATCGTCAGTAGCCATCAACATTTTCGAGTGGAATGGTCAACATTATTTGATGTTAGTAGACTCTTACTCCAGTTGGTTTGAGATTGACCTACTTCCCAACCTAGCAACCAGTACTGTCATTACGAAGATGAAGCATCATTTTGCAGTCCACGGTAGTCCACACAAAGTTATTTCTGACAATGGCACGCAGTTCACAAACCAACAGTTCAAAAGATTTGTTGGAGAATGGGACTTTACTTATGTCATGAGTAGACCAGTGTATCCGCAGTCAAACGGTTTGGCAGAACGTGCAGTTCTAAGTGCAAAACAGTTACTAGAGAAGTCAAAATGAGATAATGATGTTTTCCTGAATCTCTTGAATCTTAAACATTCTTCATGATAAACATCTTGGTTCACCTACCCAGAGACTTCTGACGAGACAAACCAGAACCACATTACCATTCAGAGTCAACTGTTGCTTCCATGTATTATGAGCAACAGGTCAGTAAAAAACAATCTGCTGAACAACCGTTTAACCCATAAGTCCAACTACGATAAGACCAGCAAAATGCTCAAACCATTACAAGAAGAAGTGATAAGGATGCAAACGTCCAAAGGTTATGATCGGATTTGAGTCGTGAAGAATATTTGCCCAGAACCAAAATCATACATTGTGGAATCACAAGGATCCAAGTTTAAGTGGAATCGGAAACATTTGATTCTGGTGTCTGAGCCTACACCACAGTACATAGCCTGTGAGAAAGACTCTATCTCTGACTGAGTTAACCAGTGTTCCAGTTCCAGAGAACATTCCTGTTCCTGTGACGAACCCAGATGTTCCTCATACGAGCTGTTCACCGAAGACTGTCCCTGTTAATAAATCCAGTTCAGATTGTTATATTACCAAATCCGGTTGCATCGCAAGACCATATAATAGATACACGGCAACTTGGACATGAACATTTTGTTTGTTTCTAATGTCTTTAATAATGCATGTCTAACTCCAATGTTGTTTTACTAAGGGCAATCTTTTTAAGAGGGAGGATGTATATCAATGTGTATGTATGTACCTTTAAGAAGCTATCTAAGAGCTTGCACAAGTGTATAAATACTGAGCACATGTGAGTCTGACTGCCATTTTGTAGTAAGCTGTTGAGATGTAAACATGTATGTATGTATGTATGTATGTATGTAAGGTCTGCCTGTTCATCAGTTTGTTTACATTTTATGATGCTATCCATCCTGATGTGTTTTTATGCATTAAAGCATCTAAACGAAATACCCCGCCTGTTTGTCATCTATGTTAGAGAGGGATGAGCTGCTGTATTGAACTATTTAAATGAATGTTTTAAGTGCCATAGGTCTGTATTTAAACAGAGAAAGGAGTAAAGGCTTGGGGTTTATTGGGAAGGTAGGAAAAACTGAATTTAATATGGAAAAAAAGAAGTTATGTACTCACCATAACGTTCCATGCGAGTTGTCCACCTCGCCTTCATTCTGTACTTGTGGGTTTGGAATTGATCCTCAGTTCTGACTCGGCCATTTGCAAAAGCTCAAGGTCTCCAACTAGCTCGTGGCTTACTTCCTATCCCATGATGCTCTATGGCATTCCCCAGATCTTGTTTACTGGTATAGTAATACGAGTATATAAAAATTCTTCATTGCTCTATAAGCCAAGAAAAAGGTCAGAGAATATTAGATGACAAATAGTAACTTCTTGATCCTCCAGGAGCTTAAAAAAAAAAAAAAAAAAAAAGGCTGGGGGTAGGAGGGTGGGACGTAGGAATGAAGGCGAGGTGGACAATTCACATGGAACATTACAGTGAGTACATAACTTCTTTATGTAAAGTTGCCCTATTTCGCCTTCATTCTGTACTTATGGGACAGCGTCCCTAGCACCACCTTTCTTGGGTGGCTCACAGGAGAACATTCTTCAGAACAGTGGACTCAAAAGAGGCCCTGTCCCTTGAAGGCAAATCCTCTTTGCAATGAGTGATAAAGTTATGAGGCCTTGCCCACGTTGTTGCCACGCAAATGGTATCAACTGGCAATTTTGCACGAAAGGCAGAAGAGGTTGAAATAGCCCTGGTAGAATGTGCTCTTACTTTGTCTGGAAGTTGTTTATTCACTGATTGATAGGTAAATGAGATGCAATCCGATAACCACCTGGATAGAGTGTTTTTTGCTGCTGAAGCTCCATTCTTGCAGTCTGAAAAGGATACAAACACTTGATCAATCTTTCTAAAGTACTCTGCTCTGTGTAAATAGAAACGTAATTGTCTATGTACATCAAGTGGGTGTAACATGTATTCTGCCTTATTGCCATACATGGGGAAAAACTGGTAAGTTTATGACTGCTTTAAGTTTGATTCTCAGCATACTTTTGGTAGAAAAAATGGGTTTGTGCGAAGTGAGACTCTGTCAATGTGAAACAGCATATATGGAGGTTTGATAGATAATGCTTGTAATTCAGAAACCCTCCTAGCTGAAGAGATAACTTGGAAGATGATTTTCTTAGTGGCTAAGAACTTCAAGTCACAGGATGATGCAGGTTTAAAGGGGGAGATTATACAGGACAATACAAAATTTAGGTTCCATGGAGGTAGAGGTGGTTTAATGGGTGGTCTTAACAGGTTAGTACCTCTCAAGAAAGCTTTACAAAGTCTGTGGGACATAACGTTCGGTCTTCCCGCTTCCAAAGTGAAAATTACAGATTGCTGCTAATTGTACACACATAGTAGCTGCAGCTACTCTGTCATTAAAAAAATTTTTGCTAAAAATTCCAGTATATATGATATAGATGCAGAGAAAGGGTCAATATGAATTTTTCAAGCCCAGGGGGAAAATCGTTTCCATTTGCTGAGCTATAATCTTCTTGTAGAAGCTTTATAAGAAGAAATCAGGATATGCTGCAGTGAGTGCTGAGTGGATAGAAGTAAAAGAAAGAATAAGAAGTTCAAATGTACAGAATATGAAATGGGATGAAGTAATGGCCAGAGAAACTGAAACAAAGTTAAGAAAAGCTTCTAACTGGAAAACCCCAGTCCCAGATGCAGTACCTAACTTCTGGCTAACACATAAAAACATTTTTACATGAATATTTAGTCACGAGTAAAAACTATTTATATGCACAACAGAAACAGACACCAGCCTGCTTAACAAGAAAAAACAATACTCCTCTAAGATCGAACCTGGAAACTATGCTACAAGCAGACCTCTCAACCAACCCAAATTACTCGTTTTTTACCAAGTTTTGGGGTCCAAATGAAAGGATGCCATGATTCCCAAGTATCACCCCTTCATTTCCAATTTCTTTGCTTTTTTTTTTTTTAATTTTCGTGCTGTTGGAGCTGATGTCATCACATGCGCGATGATGTCAGCTCCGTCAGCACTAGCAGCCAGTCAGAATTGAGCTCAAGGAGCTCACGTCATCATTTCCAGCTGGCTGTGAGTGCTGAGAATTTGAAAAGCACTGAACTGTTGCTGCTGAGAGAAGAATGCTGGCTTTGCTGCCATTTAGGACAGAAACGAGAGAGGGACTCTGCTTTAGGGAGTTGCTGCTGCCATTCCAGACAGATACTGCTGACTTTGGTGGTGTGTGCTGCCGAGAGAGGGACTTGGTTGCTGCTTATGCTGTCGTTTGGGACTGGCGAGAGAGGGACTTTGTTGCTGCTTATGCTGCCATATGGGACTGCCGAGAGAGGGACATTTTTGCTGCTTATGTTGCCGTTTTGGACTGCCGAGAGAGGGACTTTGTTGCTGCTTATGCTGCCGTTTGGGACGGACTGTGGTGCTGGAAATTAGGTAAGAAACAAGTGTGTGTGTGTGTGTGTGTGTGTGTGTGTGTGTGTGTGTGTGTGTGTGTGTGTGTGTGTGTGTGTGTGTGTGTGTGTGAAAATGTCCCTAATGTAATGCACCTGGTGGCTAGAGGTATTTAGGCTCAAACCCTGTACCTTTGGTTCAGGGTAAAAGGAGCCTAAAGTCCCTAGCCACCACCATTTCTCAGCTTTGCCCAGAATTTTTTTTTTTTTTGGTGCTAAGTTGAGAGCTATGGTGACTGCAGAATTTGTATTGCCCCATTATTGGCTTTATTGTTTGTCCAGGTTTTTTGTGCTAGCCGTTCACCAGCTATGGTGAGTGAGAAGTCAGTTGTATTTACTATTTCCCCATTATTGGCTTTGTTGTTTGTCCAGGTTTTTTGTGCTAAGAGGTTGACAGTTATGGTGAGAAGTGAGAACTGAATTCACTAAATGATAGCCATTAAGTTTGTCTTGCTATGTTTAACCTGCTGATTTAGCATAGTGGTATGTTGCACTGACTGTAGTGTATAGTGTTCCGGGTTCAAGACTTGCCAGTAACATGCATGGTGGTAACACAACATTTTATTCTAGCAACTTTCAAAAATTATACAAGCAATGTTTAAAATGTGTCCCTGGTATTTGACCTTTTGCCCCCCCACCAAAAAAAAAAACTGAAATTGAAAAAAAGTGCGAGAAGCTGTGCAACATGCCTATGGCTTACACTACTGTCATTCTGTTTACAGTTTGGGTGTGGAAGTAGACTTTTATGATGGAAATGTTCTGAATTGGGCAGTTTTGTAATTATTGGTTAATGCGTTTTCTTTCATTGCCTACAGTACAGCCTACTGGAAAAATGTTAATTCAAACAATAAATTTAAAATGTGCTCTAACAAGTGTGCTGTATTATACAAGGAATATAACTTAATAAATTCAGGAAGGTGTATCAAAGAAAAGAACACATGTATGTTTCTTGTTTTGTGTGCAAGGGGCCAATGATTTGAAAACAACCCAAAGGTAATCTTTTATCCACCACTGGCCAGATGTATTTTCTTTGGATGTGGTGCAGGTTTCAATGCTGTTTCAATGAATGTGAGTTTCACGGGCAGAGAAGTTTTAATACCAAGTCTATTTTCATTGTGAGACAGTATTGCTTTGTTTATCAGATGTCTGTTAGTGTTTGTGCATTTTTGTGCTGCAAAATGTAAAAATAAAATCCAAATAGTCATTGCAGAAGTAAAGAAGTATGCACACATTAGTGTTTATGATAAATGGGGCGAAATAGCCAGGTAATGGGACATTGGAATGGCTGTAGGGGGACTCTGGTGCCATATTTTGGTTGTCTGTTCTTCAGTTTGTGTTCGAAAGTTGGTACCCCACAATTCCATTGCAGTGGGTGGGGTTATGTAATTATGTATGCAAATTAGATGTTAATCAGCATACAGATTTGTACCAATTTTTCATGGCCCTTGTCCAGATTTTTGATGTTTCCAGGTTGAGAGGTATGGCTAAAAGCTATACACCAGTAACTTGCCTTCTGATGATGTATACACTATACAATGGCACTGATGCTGACTGAGTATTAACTCAATTATGGCAAAAGAACAGAAGGTAACCAAAGAGGGTCTTATGGAATAAAGGATCATTTGTTGTTAACAAAAAAAAGTCATAATGCAGAACTGTAAAAAGGGGAAGAATCTAAGTATGTCATGGATAAACTACAAAAAAGCATTTGACAGTATCCCACACTCATGGATATATGAATGCTTACAAATGTATAAGATACACTCTGTACTGATCAATTACATTACAGTGAACATGAAACAGTGGCAAACCACTTTACAGTTAAGCCATGATAAAGGACAAATAATTATTCCAAGGATAAAAATTCAAAGAATGATATTCCAGGGTGACTCTTTGTTACCACTGTTCTTTTGTCTGGTCGGCTTCACCCATTAAGCTGGATTAGTTCACGGTTACAATTTGATTCCTAGAAAACAAAGTGTAAAGACTTCTCTTCTTTTTGTGGATGATTTAAAACTGTATAGTTCCTCAGATGAGGAACTGAAAGCACGACTGCAAGTGTTACATTTCTTTTAGATGATATAAGAATGTCATTTGATCTTGATAAATGTGCAAAGCACCATTTAAAACAGGAAAGATGCAGCACCAAGAAAACATCAGCCTGGGACAGCAAAGTGATATAAAAGAGCTTGACCAAGAGGGAGTGTATAAATATTTGGGAATCGATGAAGATCAGCAATAAAACATGAAGAAATGCAAATAAAACTTAGGAATATTTTAGAAAACTAATACTGAAAACAGCTCTGACATCTAGGAACAAAGTCCAAGCTATAAACCATTTTGGAGTGATTGACTGGTCCCAAAAAGTAGCGTCTCAGTTGGACAGGAGGCCAAGAAAAATGCTTCATGCTTATCAAATGACTTATAAAACTCTGTGTATACCAAGACTATATATTCCCCATTCTGAAGGAGGTCTGGGCCTCCTCAACATTGATTACATGTATAGATCAGCAATTGTAGGAATGCATACATATCTGCTGACCTCAAGAGACACAAATGTAATGAAAGTTTTAAAACATGAGGAGAATAAGTCTAAGATGGCTTCCCTGCTTAGTTTAGAAGAAACACGTCCATGTCGAGTGGGAATAGAAATCAAACCAGAAGTAGATAAAAATCAGGCAGCAACTGAATGTGCCAAAAAAAACAAAAGAAAGAATATAAGGTTAAGGATCGGATGAGAAGGCAAGACATGGGGAAAATGTATAAATATAGTTGCAAGTACAGAAAACTCTTAGAACAACCTCATGTCAATCAGGATTGAATCCAGGAATGGTTAAGGAAAGGTGAATTTAAACCAGAAGACAAAAAGTTTAACATTTTTGGCCCAAGACAGTGCACTACATGCACACTGGTTTACAAATTCCAATGAACATGTGGGAGAAACGGACAAATGCAGGTTTTGTAAAACAGAATTGTAAATAGTCACACATCTTGTTGCTGGTTGTGATATACTAATAGCAGAAGGACTGTATACTTGAAGGCATAATGTGGCAAGGATGCTGCATTGGGGATTGTGAAAACATAATACTGAAGTAGCTGAAAATATGGGAAACATGATCTACAAAACATTATAGAAAATGAAGTTTATATCACATGAGATCACCCATTACCAATAGTTTAAAAAATAGATGCGAAAAAAAACAGGTATAGAAGTCCATGAAAAGAAGACAGAAGTAGCATTGATCACTGAAATTGCTACACCCAGTGCATACAGTGTCTTAAGTACAGAGACAGACAGACACACACAAAGTCATAAAATACCAAGATTTGCAGACAGAAATGAGGGCAGTGTGGAAGAAGGACAACTGCAAGAATAGTAGGAGCAATGGGTCTTATAAAAAGCAATTTACAATCATACTTAGATATGCTACCGATACATGCAACTCCATATGAACTGCTGAAGGAGTCAGTTTTGGGCATACTGCGGGTGTTGCAAAGAGCACTTCTGGCTAATATCAAAGATTGAAACAATCCCAATTTCCAGAACTTTAATCATAATTTGACTTGGTAATGGGGTCCATTCTCATCATGGCATTAGAAACCCAAAAGACTTGGAAAAAGTAAAAAAAGAAATGGGTACAAATGTGTCATATGTGCTCCATCCTGATCTGAATCTGAATTGCTCATCTCCCATCTTACTTGTCCTGCTCTGTGTATTAGTTTATCAGCCACCCTCTCCAGAACTTTCATGCAATGTGATAGGAGTTTACCTCTGTACTGCCCACAGTTGTGAATGTCTCCTTTGTTCTTGTACACTGGCACTAGTAAGCTTATTCTCCAGTCATCTGGGATATGCCTTTCTCTCCACTGCTATGAGTACCCTCAGAAGCCATTTCTCTCCTGTCTCACCAAGGATCTTTGTATGGGAGAAGTTATTCCTGAGGGTACTCATAGCAGTGTGGAGAGAAACTCTGTATCAGTTATGAGTACCAAAACCTTATAGGACACTTGTAATGAAGGTGTCCCATAGCTATGTGCTACAAGGTCACCTGGGCATGAATAAAAGTATATTAGCCCAATTTTACTGGTCATGTATACTGAAGGAGAACTTCTGTGCTTCTTGCTCAGAATGCTAGAAGACAGCACCCCATTCTGAATATAGAAGTCCCTTGATTCTATTGTCGGTCATAGATATGTGTTATGTATATGGGTGCGGTGCAGTTGGTAAACACTCAGTGTATGGCACAACTGAACTGCTGTAGACATCATTCAACAGGATGTTTGGTCAAATGTTTGTTAGGCAACCTCTGGATGGTTGGCAAAGGTAAGTGATGGCACTGGGAATTTACATGTTTTAGGGTTCAAGTAAGGGTGATAACTGAGTGTTTAAGGTTAAGGTTTGGGTTAGCTTAGGAAATAGATTGTATGTGTGTGTGTGTGTGTGTGTGTGTGTGTGTGTGTGTGTGTGTGTGTGTGTGTGTGTGTGTGCACCCACATGAGCTGTCTTGTGAAGTGGTAGTGTCCACCTTAGTAATATGTGCCAACTCAAACCATGCCTCAACCCTAACATGCAACTTGCCTGCAAAAAAAATCTTCCCATAGCACAACCACTCTTCAGACAAATTTGAACTGAATGTGGTCGGGTTACGTGTAAGTACATCAGAAAGGGAAGTTTGCTGATATTTTGTGCTGCTGATGTAATGAATGGTCAACTTGTTTTTTCAGTGCATTATGTGCCAATCATTTACCATGTCAGCCATTCATTATACAATCTGTATGTATATAGGAGCCCTTAAATTAACTGACAGCGGTTTGTTGACAGCTTTTCTCTGTGTTGCATTTGGACTTAGCATGACTGACACATTATGCAGATGATCTTTTCCCAATATTGTGCAAACTCAGAGTTGTTATATATAAAAATCAAGGATGGGGGCAATAGTGGGCTTTTATTTTTTGTCCTGGAGCATGTGCATTTAGCTGTCAAAGTTTCTTCAAATATCTATAGTCAGCATTTTGTGTCAGAGTTGTTCTGTTCGGAATAAATTTATTATATCTAAATAAGGATCGTTAGTTCACTTATGCTGTACTGGCAAGGTCAAAGGAAAGGTTGAAGCATGCCTGTTTTCAGATAGTGGGGTTTGGCTTTATTGGCTGGAATGTACCCATAAGGACTTACTAGAAAGGCTCACCCAGACTCTGCTACACTTTGCTGTGAGGGAAAGGTTAGTTTGCTTTTTATTTGTTGTATTTTGTATTACTGGACTGCCTTTTTCTATTTTGAATACCGTGATTTGTTTTCTTTACCTTGTGTTTTACTTGTATTCTGCTTTTAACTGCATATTAAAACTTGAAAAGAGACCACAGCTCTGTCTCTTGTGAGTCAGGCAGAGATCCCCAACCTCTCACCCGGTTACTGTTGTGTTCTTAAACACCACTGTCTTTTTAGTTGCCTGGCCCTTATGTTAATTTGACCATATATCTCATTTCCTCTCTGCTTTTACTGGCTTGTGTGAATAAGCGCAAAATTATCATTTTGTGAAATCACCCCCCTTCAACTATTTAAATTTATTGGCCATCCTACTGTATTCCATTACAGCAGAATATAAAAGTGACCACCCCCTTTCAATCTATCTTGCTGTTTTAAAAATAGTGACTCTCCACTAAAACTTAACTTTTTAGACAGGTAAATTTTAAGTTATCTACTTTCACATCTAACTCCTCTAGTGCACACTGCAGTGTTTAGGATATTTTTTTTTCATCTTACCTATAAGCATCCCTGTGACTAGCATTTGCTCTAAAACCTGCTGGAAAGCACCAGAAAGCCTTAAACTGATACAAGCACTCAACTCTCCTTGTTAATAAGGAGAAATTAATCACAGGCACTAAACAGCCTATAATTACAAAGTACCTTGCTAAGGTAAGAGAAAACAGTTCTTGTACTTTACAAAAAAAAAAAAGCACCAAACCAGGTATGTCCAAGGGTCATCTTCCAGTGATTTCTCCTGTTCACGTGGTGAATCTGGACATACTGTGGCAATGCACCAATTGCCTCATGTACACAGACAACCCTCTCCTCCTACCACCCAACACTACAACATGCGAGAGCTGCACTTACATAGCCAAACTGGAAGCAAAGTTCTCTTCACCCAAAATTGTGCTAGACAGTCAAGAGAAGGTTAACACCTGCACTACACCTCAAGCAACACACAGGCCTTCTAAACCCACACCAATACCCTCACAAAGCGAAGCTAAACCCTGATATGTGGAGGCCCTTAACAGTAACCTGCCCAAGCAACAAGGACCTCCAAAGCTGAAACACAAACACCAATCACAATCAAAATGTCACATAGCTCACAACACCAGTGTGCCACCCAACAACAGCCCCTAAGGCAAGACAACATACCAAACACTTTAGTCATAGGTGATGCTAACTGATGTCCCATTCACCAGGCTGAACAAGGAGAAAATTACAGTCAGCTGCCTGTCGGGTGCCAGGATCCACCACAGAACGTATGCGCTCAAGTTACTTCACAAGTACACATATGACTCTGTCAATGTCCATGTTGGAGTGAATGACTTGAGACGTACCTCCATGGACTACATGAAAAGAGACATAGAAGAGCTCTCGGATCATGTGGCCCAGGCAAGCATGACCCTAGCCCTGAATAGCATCCTGCCTTCGCCCAGAATGATACCACAGTATAAGGACAAAATGGTTGACTTCAACAATTGTCTATGCTTCTGGCGTCATTCAAAGGGGATCCAGTATCTGTCTGCATGAGATGACATGATTGACAGACCATGATGCTTTGCCAGAGATGGTCTGCACCTGTCGCCCCTGGGATTCGGGTTACTGGCTAAGGCTCTTGCCACCCCTATAGTGCCTTTTTTAGGCAAAGTTCGAAGGACAAAACCACCACTGTAACAGGTACAAGCATGCAAAATCTGAAGGTAATGCTACTCAATACTAGAAGTCTAAACCTCAAAATGCACTCTCTCGAGGCACTCCTAAAAATGGAAAATATCGATATCTGTGCTGTAACTGAGACCTGGTTCAAGGCCCCAGAGAGCACCCATGTAATACCAGGCAACAACTCTTACCACACTTTTCTGCCACCAAACCAGGACCGAAACACTAAAGGTGGAGTAGTGTCCATATTCACCAAGGATATTCACACCACCAGGCTAGTTGCCCAACACAATGCGTCTGAAATTCTCCAGGTGCACCTAACACTAGTAAGACCTCAATCCAAACTGTAGCTTGCTACAGATCCCCCACCATGCCCCAAGATTCTCACTACACCTTTCTAAACATACTGGAAAATATTAAGATACAACCAAAGACCCTAATACTGGGTGATTTCAACTTCTCTGCTATTAACTGGGAAAGCTACTCGTGTACCAACACCTTTGCCCAACGTTTTAGAATTCATAAAATCCAATGCCCTGGATCAACTAATCCATAGTCCCACCAGGGTCTCCAATATCCGAGACCTGGTCATCACCAACATGGGAAATTGCTCCACACCTATGGTCACCCCCTCGTTGGTCAGGTCTGACCATAAGCTAATCACCCTTGACATCCGCATCCCTCCCCCACCCCCCAGTAAGGAAACCTCTGTATAAAAATTATCCAAAGCCAACTTCATGTTACTCAAATCGGAAGTGACAAACTTCATGACACACATGCAGCTGGGAACTGAAGGTTTGACTGCTGAATCCTATAATAAGGCACTGTATGAGCACATCCACTCAGGCATGAATCGTGCCATCCCAAATAGAACCAAGACACTCCCCTCCAAAAAAGGGAGCCAATCTGGTGGTCCCCTGACATAAACAAACTTTACAACAAAAGGGAGAAACTGCTGCAGAAAAGAGGAAAAATCCCAGGATGCAAAAAACTCCCTTACCAGCCTAAGTAAGAAGCTGAGATCCCTCATAAAATCTTCCAAAGCTAGTTACGAAAATAAAATTGCCAAAGCTTCCAAAGACAACCACAAGGCATTCTATAGCTATATCAAGAATCTAAATGGCAATGCTCAGATCTGCTCTGAGCTACAACATAATGCATTAAATATACTGATCCCAAGGATATTGCCAATATCCTGGCAGATCGATTCAGTGCCAACTACACCCCCCTTTCACCACCTAAAGGGCCCATCTCAATACCGAAAGATTGCCAAATTCTGGTAATAATGGCCACAGAGGTAAAAAACGCACTCTCCAAAGCTAAGAATACAGCATCCATGGGACCAGATGACATCCCGGGCTGTGTACTACATGAACTACAAAATGAACTGGCACCTCACTCAATTGTCATGTTTAATCATAGCCTCACCTCAAGCTTTGTACCCACCGAGTGGCGCACAGCTACAGTTAACCCACTCCACAAAGATGGATCCACCTTAGATGCTGGGAATTACCGCCCCATCAGTCTGATGAGCCTGATCTGCAAGGCCATAGAACGTATTACCATGGAACTTATAAAACAAAGACATTGGCAACCTTCAAACACTGGACCCCACCCAGTTGGGGTTTGTGAAGGAACGATCTTGTCTCCTGAACCTGAATGACTTATTTGAATCCGTCTCCACAGCTGTGGATGAAGGTAAGGCGGTCCACACAGCCTATCTGGAAATCACCAAGGCGTTCGACACCATCTCCCACTCTGGAATCATAGATAAACATACTAAGCTGGGCATTAATCCCTATGTCAATTGATGGGTTGCCAACTGGCTTACTGACCGAACCCACACTGTAAAAGTAGCCAACTCCAAATCTAGCTCCAGACAAGTGGAGTACCTCAGGGTTCAGTCATGGGACCGCTCTTGTTTGGCATCTACATTTCTGATCATAATCATCATCATGGTGTTCCTTGTTGTTGTAAGATGTATAATCGTCATCATGGTGTCCCTTGGTGTAAGATGCATAATCATCATAATCATGGTGTTCCTTGTTGTAATAATCATCATCATGGTGTTCCTTGTTGTAATAATCATCATCATGGTGTTCCTTGTTGTAAGATATTGAATCATCGTCATGGTGTTCCTTGTTGTTGTAAGATGTATAATCATCATCATCATCATGCTGTTCCTTTTTGTAAGATGTATAATCATAGTCATGGTGTTCCTTGTTGTTGCAAGATGTAGAATCATCATCGTCATGGTGTTCCCTGTTGTTGCAAGATGTACAATCATCATCTTGGTATTCCCTGTTGTTGCAAGATGTACAATCATCATCAAGGTATTCCCTGTTGTTACAAGATGTATAATCATCATCATGGTATTCCTTGTTGTTGCAAGATGTATAATCATCATCATGGTATTCCTTGTTGTTGCAACATGTATAATCATCATCATGGTATTCCTTGTTGTTGCAAGATGTATAATCATCATCATGGTATTCCTTGTTGTTGCAAGATGTATAATCATCATCAAGGTATTCCTTGTTGTTGCAAGATGTATAATCATCATCACGGTATTCCTTGTTGTTGCAAGATGTATAATCATCATCACGGTATTCCTTGTTGTTGCAAGATGTATAATCATCATCACGGTATTCCTTGTTGTTGCAAGATGTATAATCATCATCACGGTATTCCTTGTTGTTGCAAGATGTATAATCATCATCACGGTATTCCTTGTTGTTGCAAGATGTATAATCATCATCACGGTATTCCTTGTTGTTGCAAGATGTATAATCATCATCACGGTATTCCTTGTTGTTGCAAGATGTATAATCATCATCATGGTATTCCTTGTTGTTGCAAGATGTATAATCATCATCATGGTATTCCTTGTTGCTGCAAGATGTATAATCATCATCACAGCGTTCCTTGGTTGTTGTAAGATGTATAATCATCATCATCATCATGGTGTTCCTTGTTTTAAGATGTATAATCATTATCATCATCATCATGGTGTTCCTTGTTGTTGTAATATGTATAATCATCATCATTGTGTTCCTTGTTGTTGTAAGATGTATAATCATCATCTTGTTCCTTGCTGTTGTAAGCTGTATAATAAATCATCATCATCATCATGGTGTTCCTTGTTGTTGTAAGGATGTATAATAAATCATCATCATCATGGTGTTCCTTGTTGTTGTAAGATGTATAATCATCATCATCACCATCATCATGGTGTTCCTTGTTATTGGAAGATGTATAATCATCATCATGGTCTTCCTTGTTGTTGTAAGATGCATAATCATCACCAATCATCAATAATCATCATCATTGTGGTGTTCCTTGTAAGATGTATAATCATCATGGTTTTCCTTGTTGTAAGATATATAATCATTATCATCATCATCATGGTGCTCCTTGTTGTTGTAAGATGTACAATTGTCATCATCATCATTATGGTGTTCCTTGTAAGATACATAATCATCATTATCATCATAATCATGGTGTTCCTTGTTGTAAGATGTATAGTCATCAATATCCATCATCATCATGGTGTTCCTTGTTGTAAAACGTATAATTATCATCATCACGGTGTTCCTTGTTGTTGTAAGATGTATAATCATCATCATCATGGTGTTCCTTGTTGTTGTAAGATGTATAATCATCATTATCATGGTGTTCCTTGTTGTCGTAAGATGTATAATCATCATCATCTTGTTCCTTGTTGTTGTAAGATGTATAATAAACCATCATCATGGTGTTCCTTGTTGTTGTAAGATGTATAATCATCATCATCATCATGGTGTTCCTTGTTTTTGTAAGATGTATAATCATCATCATCATCATCATCATCATCATCATCATCATCATGGTGTTCCTTGTTTTTGTAAGATGTATAATCATCATCATCATCATCATCATGGTGTTCCTTGTTTTTGTAAGATGTATAATCATCATCATCATCATCATGATGTTCCTTGTTTTTGTAAGATGTATAATCATCATCATCATGGTGTTCCTTGTTTTTGTAAGATGTATAATCATCATCATCATCATCATCATCATGGTGTTCCTTGCTGTTGTAAGATGTCTAATCATCATCACCATCATGGTGTTTCTTGCTTCGAGCACCTACCATGGAACAAAAATGGCATAGGGACTATGCTACAATAAGCTTATTTTTAAAGCTTTTTGCAGAAAGAGTTTTTGTAGAATAGGTGATGTATATTTCCTTGTTTTTGTTCTGTTTGTTTTGCTTTTTTATTTGCTTTGTTATTATATAAGAACATATTGTTATATATATTGTATATTGTTTAATTTTATTTCTTCTTTTGAGCAGTTAATATTGCCTTTTAAAGGCATTTTCTTAGGTGGTTAAAAAACTCCACCCTTCAGTTGCATATTTAATTAATTATCTAATTAAGTCCTTGCTATTTAAGTGTCTTTGGAGTAAATGTATGTTAAATCTGAAGAAGCATGCCAGTGGAGCATGTGAAAGCGCTCATTTCTATCTATTAAACTGGATTTCATATACGTTGTGGTGGTCGTGTCCAGTCTTTTCATCTTCAATGTTTCTTGCTGTTGTAAGATGTATAATCATCATCATCATCATGGTGGTCCTTGTAAAATGTATAATCATCATCACCATCATGATCATGGTGTTCCTTGTTGTTGTAAGATGTATAATCACCATCATAATCATAATCATCATTATGGTGCTCCTTGTTGTTGTAAGATGTATAATCATCATCAATCATCAACCATCATCATCATGGTGCTCTTTGCTGTTGTAAGATGTATAATCATCATTATCATCATGGTGTTCCTTGTTGTAAGATACATAAGCATCATCATCATCATCATCATAATCATGGTGTTCCTTGTTGTAAGATGTATAGTCATCAATATCCATCATCATCATGGTGTTCCTTGTTGTTGTAAGATGTATAATCATCATTGATCATCAATAACCATCATCATCATCATCATCATGGTGCTCCTTGTTGTAAGATCTATAATCATCATCATTATCATCCCCATGTTTCCTTTTTTGTCTATCTGGGGTCAGGTCGCTATGATGTCCATTTCCACCTCTCTTAATTCAATATCACTGCCTTCTTCAACAGTTATGCCAGACTGTCTCCAAGTACTCTGTCATGCAGTCCATCCATCTCTTTGCTAGAAGCCCACGTTTACTCTTACCTTATTCTAGTCACTCCCAAATCATCTTCACCAAATTATCTTCTGCTTTCTTGCACATACGCCCAAATCATTTTATTCTGTTCTCTGACTGTCTGTGCAACTGGAGCAACTTTGGCTTTGAATGTTACCTTTTCTGACTCTGATAAGGGTCTATGCCAATGAAGAGATCATGGCATTTAACTCTCTGTCACACTGCATGCCAGAATTTTTTTTTTTATTTATACCTTACTTTCATCCCCTCCCCTACTCTCTCCTTGGTATGTCTGAGGTTTTCTCCCCTTTGTGGACATTATTGCAAGGGAAAGCCTAGGCAAGCGCACCTCCCTCAGACTGACCAAAGTACCTCTATCTGACAGTGGAGTTGTTAATCCAACCCTAGTTGCCTGGATCATAGGACAGTATCTGTTTATACCATGGCATTGGATTCACACAGAAAAATATTAAGGAAGTAAAACAGGGTGGGGTTGGCTTAATGGATAAGGTCCTTCCCTCACAGATACAGAGTACAGGGTTTGATTACCACCTCTGGTTATTGGCTAGGCTTTTAATAGTCTGTACACTGATAGCCTAGAATTTACCTATGAATCTATGAGGGTGAAAGGTTAGGTAGCCTGGCTATGTTTCGAATCGGAGCAGCCAAGCTGTCAACTTGAGGGTTTGAAGATATGGATGGAGCATTCCTGATGGATAGGTCAGAAGATCCAGTACTGGGTCCAGAATCCAAGGCTCCTCCTGAAGATGAGGCTACAAGAAGGGGAACCAAGTTTCAGGAGGCTAGTAAAGGGCTATAAGTATTAAGGTCCTTCCCAATGCACTGGCTTTCTGAAGAACTTTGGGTATCAATGGAAAAGGAGGGAAGGCATAGAGGAGACCCGCGGGCCAATCGTGTACAAGTGCATCCCTTGGGGATTCCCCCAGAGGGGGGGATTAAGGCAAGGTAGCTGCTGCATTTGGCATTCATGGATGTGATAAAAGGATTGCAGCAAGGCTGGCCACATTTTTGGAAAATCATTTCCGCTAGGTCTTGTTTCAGGGACCACTCATGAGGCATCAGTATTGCCCTGCTCAGTTTGTCTGTTATCACATTGGATTTCCCCGGAATATGCATTGCTACCAGAAAGCGTTGGGAGGAGGTTGCCCACTGCCATACTCTCAGGGTCTCTCAACAAAGGGGGTAAAATCTGGTTCCTCCTTGTCGGTTTATGTACCATACCACTAACTGTCTGCCTGGATCGCAATCATTCCTAGTTTAATAGAGTCTTGAAATGCCTACAACGCAAGAAGCACCGCTCTCATCTCTAGGACACTGATGTGCAAGTGGGCCTCCTGATCCTGCCAAGTGCCTTGGACTGTTCTTCCCAGATAATGCCCCCCCCCCACACTATCGGGGAAGCATCTGTGGTCACTGTGTCAAGCGGTTGTGGAAGAACAAAAGGTCAACCTAACGTGACTTGATCGAAGTGAAGCCACCAACGAAGGTCTCTCCTGCGAGATTCTGTTAACATAATCTGGTGCAACACTGGAAGTTCCTGCATGGACCACTGAGTAAACAGCAACCACTGTATAATTCTCATGTGCAGCCGCACTAAGGGAATTATGTTTATAGCTGCTGCCATGGTGGCTAGTACTTTTAGAACTGTCCTTGAATCATCCCTTTGAAAAGGAGGTCTAGAACCTGTACCCAAAAGGCTGTTACTCTCTCTGCTGGAAGCTTTACCATCATTTTTGTAGTGCCTAAAGCTGCGCCTATAAAAACAATATGTTGAGATAGCAATAAGGCATATTTTTTATAGTTTATTGTGATCCTTAGATGAGAACAAAGTCAGAGTGGTATCTCTTGGTTCTGTTAGTACATGTTTGGTGGTGGCGGTTAGGAGCCAGTCATCTAGATATGGAAACACTCAGAATCCTAGAATCCTAAATGTCTCAAGTGAGCCATAACTACTGCCATACATTTTTTGAACACTCTGGGGGCTGTAGTGAGACCAAATTGGAGCAGAGCTCAAAACTGGTAGTGACTGGCTCCCAGCTATAAGTGCAGATGACTCCATGGCCTGTCCATTTTTATGTGGGAGCACACATCCTGGAGGTCTACAGAGCACATCCAATTGTCTTTTCCCAGAAAGGGAAGTACAGACTGCAGTGTAACCATCTGGAACTGTGCCTTTTTTACAGATTTGTTTAATCTGCTGAGATCCAGTATGGGTATCCAGTCTCCTGCTTTCTTCAGAACTAAAAAGAACCTTGAGTAATTCCCAGATCCTATCTGGTCTGCGAGGACTGGTTGGATGACTTTTTCTAGCAACTTCTATATTTCTAGGTTTGCTGGTTTTCTGTGACTGGGTGGAATATCTGGAAGGTTTTTTATGCATGGGGCAGGAATTGAAAAGGGTATGGAGTAACTTCTGGATACGATGCATTGTACCCACTTGTCATTTGTTATTTTTAGCCAGGCGTCTGGGTACAAGGATAATCAACCCCATCTGCCTCTTCCATTTTTGCTTCCCCCTCTGCCCCTGGGGAAAGGCTCACCATGTGTGTCTTGAAAAACTCTCTGGGATTTTCAAAACCAATTTTTTCCTCACTTTTGGCTTTAGGATAAGGCTAAGAAGGTGTGGAAAAATAGACTCAAATGGCAGAGAGAGTTTTTTCTTCCTGATCACACCTGGTTAGTGTGTCTTTGACCTTAGGCCCGAACAAGGACGAGCCATCAAAGGGGGCATTAACGAAGGATGACTTGAAGGGTTCCACAAAGTTACACAAGCGCATCCAGGAATGTCTCCTAAGGGAAATTCCTGAAGCCACTGCCCTACTCGCTCCACTGTCTGCATAAGAAATGAGCCTCATGGATGAGTCAACTAATAAAATTTAAGGTGGAGAGCTGGGAGGACACTATCTGCTACCCCTGCAACTACTGAACTCTGAAGAGCATCACCAAGCTCCTTCAGGAGATCTCTCTGTAACCTGGTGAAGTCTGCAAGATAATTCAGGGACCTGAGAGTAAAGGTCACTGAAGAAAACATGCACTTTCCATATCTGTCCATCGTACATGACTCTTTGTTCGGGGGATGGACAGAAGTGGACGTGTCTGACAACTCCTTCTTGGTGTCAGCCACCACCACCATAACATCTACTTGGACAACTTTTCTAAGGAAGGTTTTATCCTCAGAGGATGTGATGAATTTACTTGGCCTGTGAGAAACAGGCTCCACTGAGTCTGGAGACTCCCACACCTTTCGACAAACTAAATCCAAAAGTTCATCGAAAGGTGGAGACACCCAAGTGGTGGAAGGGCGAGACCCAAAGGCCTTCAGGTAAACAGACTCCTCATCAGAAGGGTTGATGGGCTTCCAGCCCCCTCTCTGCTTATGGATTTTTAGGATGTCAGCAAAGGAGACATCCTTAGAGGGCAAACGTGGGGACCCTTCTGACTCATCGAGGTCTGTGTCTGATGTGATAGACTCCTCTGGAGCATCCAAATGCTTCCTCTTGCATAATCTCTTGTGAGGGACTTTGTTAGAAGGACATTCTGGAGAGGTTTCGGAAGAGAAGGGTTTTCCCACTGGGGCATCCTGAGGCCTTGTGTCTCCACGTCTGTGTGGAATCGGTTGTGCTGAGACCGACACTGGTACCTTTGAGAGAGGAATGACTGGAACTGAGAGTGAGGCTGCTCATGGGGACAGCACACTCCTCATCACCTCGAAAGCCCCACCACCCATGACCCGAGGAAGATCCTGCCTCCGAAGAACTAGAAGGCTTCCCCGGCACCAAGGGGGGTGGCTCTGAAGCTGATGTAGCAGCCAAGCTCACCCGTGCTGAGGCCCCAAGAGGCAAGTTCGTATCCAACTGTCTGATCAGACTGTCCTCCCTGGACCCAACTGGACAGTGTTGGCTCCTAGACTCTTCAAGCTCAGATGGCACAGAGGAAGTCGGAGGAGAAGTTGGAGCCATAGATCCTGGAGCAGGTCTCGGCTCAGATGATTCAACTACTATCAGCTCCATGCATTCTGGCTTCAAGGCGGTTCGGAGGAGGAATTGAGAATGATGGGGTAGGTCCACTTGGCTCCTAAACCTGCGGGGTTGGTTCCGACAATAATTTGGCTAGCACAGGTGTACTCAAGAGCCTCCGCACCACACAATCCACATCTTCTTCTGACAAACTCCTAAAAGACTGAGAAGAGGGGGCAAGAGAGCTTGATCTCTGTAATATAGGTGACCTTAAAGTTGGAGAAAACGGCTCCAGGATAGGGGACTGGCTCCAAGACCACAGTACCATCGGTTCTGAAACAGGAGAAGCCAAGCTAGAAGGTTTTTTTTGAGACCGACGGATTTAGAGTCCGATCTAGACATTTTTTAAATTTTGTTTGAAGGTCCAGATTGTCCTGACGAACATGAAGATCTTTTACTAATCTTCTCAGATCTAGAAGGAGGGGGAAGAGGTTTTTTTTAATGTACTCTGACCTTCTTCTAAGACTTCTGAAAAAGAAGTCTAACAATCCTCTTAGTATGAGCTTATTTTTTCTTTCAAGGAGAAAGTACAGTTTTGTACCTACCATAAATGTAGATGTCCGAACTGGATAGCATAGAATGAGTGTGGAATTGGTTGGTTGGGGTTGGAGTAACCAGAATCTTACAGTTTCCTATCATTCATTGACTCTGTTTTTTTTTGTTTTCTTCCTTCCCCCTTGTTGCATAGGCTACAAAATGCTTATTGTCTTTTTCTGTTACTTTGGTTCTGTCAGGTAGTAGCGTAACTGGTTAGTGTAATGCAAGGCCAAGGCATGCAACATCACCTTGTTTTGTGGATTGGGAAAGGGAAAGGTGGTAGGTAGATTGGTTTAAAGACACCTGATACCACCCCTTAGGCATGAATGTAGGATTAGTTCTTGGACACCCTATCTTGATGGAAGATTAGGAAGGAAGGGCACTGCCATTATAAGCTGTAGTTTTCGAAACCCTCCTTGCTGATGCTGGTAATTTCCCTGGAGGTTTTACATTCTTAATCTCTTGAGCCTCTGAGGAGAGAACTGGATGTGAAAAAGACAGGAGGATCAAGCTGTATTTCTGCTGAAATGAAATAGCTGTGTATCTTGATGAGGAGGAGGACAGGCCTGTATGTAGAAGCTCTGCCAGTACTCCAGAATGTTAGCAATATCTATGTCTATCAGAATTCAGTAGTTTCAGTAGTAGGGAAGAGGTGAAAATGTGTATGCTGTCAGGCCTTTCCTTCCAGCTGCTTTCCAGCTGAAGGATAGAGAGTCATGCAAGTGTCGATCGCTTGCCCAGCAGAATTTTTTGAGCTGGTGATTGAGTGGGGATAAACAAATATTGTAGGGCTGAGTAGCAGATTCCAGAGCATTCCAAAAGTGCATAGTCATTTATGAATGAGTGGGAATGAGTGCCTCCTGTTTTGTTGATGTACCACATGTGGTGTTTGTTGTCCCTTATTATCAAATGGCCTTCTTTGGTAGATAAAATGCTGAGAATTGATAAATTGCCTGATCCTGCAAAGAAATCTTGGTTCTGAGGTATCTTCTGGTCGAATGGGGACGCAGCAGGTATGCCTCCTTGAGATCTAGAGTTACCAGCCAACACCCTTGCCCAGCGGGACAATGATGTATGTGTTTAGGAATTAGGGAGAATAGGTAGGTCTCCAGTCTTTTTCTTGGCACTAGGAGGTCTGAGAGAGTAGAACTTTGTCCTGTTCTGTGTTGTTGCTCTTTTCTTTTCGGCTCCTCATCTTGATAATTCCGCTATCTGGCTGCAGAGCTTTTTTTTTTTTGGAGTGGCAGGCATGGCATTCCTCTTTTTACTAAAAAAGTGTGAAAGTGGAAGCGGTAGCCTTGATCTATGGTTGAACCTAAGAAATCCTTAACTGTTTGTACAGATTTTGCTTTTTTTTTTCTTTTTTTTTTTTTGCTGTGCAGGTTCCCCCCATAGACTGGCCTTATCCATAGCATCTTCTCTAATAGTTTTGCTTTTGATTCGTGATCCCTAGGCTCTTCAACCATGCATGCCTTCTATCACTCTTACCTGTGCCATGCTGCTGATAAAAGAAGCCTCCAGTGCATCACACCATTTCTAATACATTTTTCTTATCTAAAGATTCATCAGGACAGCTTTTAATTTTAATTAACTGATCAAGCATTGGTATTTGATCATGTGAAACTGACAGTTTAAAGCTCTAGCTGAGAGTGTAGCAGAGGTGTGAACTTTTTCCCCCCCTCTCTAAGGACCTGGATTCGGAGCCTCCGGCTGGTCTTAATCTGAGTCATCCCATGCGGATCATCAAGAGGACACGGGCTCGGGGCTCTCTGTTCTGTCTCTTTTGGGGGGCTGAGAGGCCCTGTCTGGGTGAGATTGGGATCCCACTTGATTTAGCAGCTTGGCAGCTTAGCCCTGGCAAGGGGCCTTAGACATGGCTGCAGGAGGAGGCAGCAGCACCACGTGCTGGGGTAGAGACATCAATGGTGTCCGAATTGTAGTGGTAAAAATTTCTGAGGCTGATTCAGTGGGCGTAGCAGGAGTAGCGCAGTAGTTGTGGCTGAATCGGCTGAAAATTTTGCTTCGCCAGTTTCGTTTCGGGCTGAACATGACATGCTTGTTGTTAACCGTGGGTTCGGGCTGAACCGCGGACCGAGTGTGTCGTTTTTTTCTTTGCGTTTTTAACAATTTGGGTAGTCGGAGGATCCCGCAAAATGTTCAGCAAAACTCCGACGCCTTCGGCTGCTAAGTTGGTGAAAGGAACGTTGGGTACACAGGGCTGCACACATGGGGTCTGGGGGGGTTCAAGCAAACACAGCAAGGAAGTCAGTGAGGGTGAGGTATTCCCATTTACAAGCAAAACAGTTATTGACTTTTGACATCGGGCTGAGAGGCAAGAAAGAGTCCCCAGGGTACTTAGCTTTTTAGAAGTCTTCAAGTAGTATTAAAAAAAAATGGCGTATGATGCCTTTATACCTGAGACCCAGCAGAGATGAGCAGGGTGAAGTGCGTGCGACATCAAGCAAGGACCCAGACTTTGGAATCCGGCCGACCGAAGGGCTGCCTGACGACAGGACAACCCATTTGTTATGACTGCAGATGCATCCATGAAGGACATCCTGCAAACTAAATGAATGACATACGAAGCACGACTCCTGTAAATACACATCTCCAAGGCAATAAACACATTCAGAATGACCATCCATCAAAGACATTTTCTGGAAGCATCTAGAACATTTCTTGAACCTAGAGAGTTAAGTGTCTTTTGATTGCTTAGACATAGTTAGCAAGAAAAATTATACAACTATAACAATACCAGTAAAATTTTAAACTATCTAAATAGGAACAAGAAACTATTTAACTATTAAACTTTCATTTTTTTTTTTTGTAGTATAAAACACACCACACAGTGCCGCTCTCTAAATTAAACAAGCTGACTCAAGGAAAGAGATCAAAACTCGTTTCCAATCGTAAATAACCAACATCCCCACAATGAGAAAATGGAGGAAAAAGTTATAGCTAAAGATCAGCCAACAAAACAACTAAGCAGAGAGCACACTTGACAGCTTTATAGCTGGAGCCCTCGAACTAAAACGGGCTGAGCCGCTCTCTAAGTTAAACGAGCTGACTCAGAAAAGCAGTCTAAAGTTCTATCAGTAAAGAAAAATCCAAACAAATTCAATCAAAAATACTTCATTAACAAATGTACAGATAAGCCGGACTGGGATGGAGGTGTAGTTCTAGAGGTAAAGCGATGGCCCCAGAGAAAACCACAATTAACAGACACAGTCTAACACTGTGATAAATAAGGTCAAAAACCTAAGATAATAGCACACAAAAAAATATTTAGGAAAATATAGTTTTTAACAGGTATAACAAGATTGTAAAGAAACTTAGCCACAGCCAGTTGAAGAACACCCGATCTGTTTAGTGGCAAACAAGATCTGGGGAATGCCCAAGAGCATCATGGGATAGGGAGTAAACCACAAGATAGTTGGAGACCTCGAGCTTTTGTAAATGGCCTAGTCAGAACAGAGGATGGTTTCCGAATCCACATGTACAGAATGAAGGCAAGATAGGACAACTTCACATATAACAGTTTTTGGAATGCTCTTTGGAAATGAGGAAATAAGAAATTTGGAAGAACATGATAGAAAAAATGAGGAATAACACATGCAAAATAGTTGCATCTTGGTTAGTTTTAGTAATATTTTTTGTAGATATACATTTTTAGGACTCTTGTACACAGACCTGAAAAGGTTTAGAGGAAAGAAAGTGATCTTTGTTAACAATAATTTATGGAAATATATTATGTTTTGGACAATGAATTTTTTTCTGGATGCCAAAATATATTTTTTTTATTGCTAAATTATCTAATGTTTAAATATTTCCAACTAAGCATTATAATGTCTTTGATAAATTCACAGACTTTGTTTAATAATAATGTATTTAATAAGAAGTATCACATCATTATTAATTTTATTAATTTAAAGTGCATAAGGTTTAAATTATTAGGACATTTAGTAAGCAGGGCAGTACCAGCTTGAATATCACACAGATAAGGATGGGGGAAGGGATTTGAATTTGTTAACATGTATATGCATTTTGTTTTACAACACAATAAACAACTCCCATACCTGATAACAGGTATAGTCATAAAGTTTGGAATGAAAACTATCATTCTGTTTATTTTTTTGTTTTGTTTAGATCACTTGTCTGTGTGCTTAATAAAGGATTTTTGACTGGAAACTGTCTACCCTGCTTTGATTACTTCTGAATAACCCACAGTGTTAATAATTCTGCATAATATTAATAATACTTCAAAATAAGTTTTTATTTTTTGATTTTGGACATTAAGTTTGCTACTTCTACGACCACTTTCTGATTTTTTTTCTACTTTGTAATATATAGTAATTCACTAGACATAACAGGAAATGAAAAACTTCCACACAGAGAAGTTTCTTACACTGTTTAGAAAATGAGAAATACATGTAAGTTTTGGAAAAGATTTAGGTTATCATTTCAGTAAAATATTTATTTAATCAATTCAATACTAATGACAAAAAAGGCTTTTAGCCAGTATATTTAGTTTACCATTAGAATATGAAAAAGAGATTTGTAACACTGTTTTCATTTATATGGGATTCTAGGTTAAACCCAGTTAAAAGAGGGACTTTGCATGTTGAGATAGATTAATCCTAAACCTCTCTCCTCTATCGAATGGCTGTGTGGCTTCATTAAATCTGTATAAAGTTCTAAAGGAGTTAAAAGATAATGATGAATTATGAAATGAAATATTAAAACAAAAAAATGAAAAAGAATGGAAGTTTATTCTAAATTAAAACAACAAGATACAATTTATATTATTGTGTATCCATGGAGAGATGTACATGATGAGAAAATTAAAGCCATAAAAGCAAGAACAGAAAGACTTAAAAACATGGTAGAAGTTCAAGATTTTTTATGGATGTTGACTAAGTAAAATGCCAGTGAAAGCCAATATGCCATGTAACAAATGAGAAGAAAGGACATATAATTATTGTAAAGAATTTGAAACAGTAGAAAAAGAAGTTACGCCTTACCATAATGTTCCATCGGAGTTGTTAATCTTCTTCCAGTCATCACTGATGGGTTTGGTTCAGAGCCCTTGGAACAGAGTCTGCCTAATACCAAGCTCACATACACCAAAACCTGTCAAGCTAAGCTGCTACCCATGATGCCCTTCTCCCAGTTACCTCAGATCGAGTTTGCATGCACCATATAGAAAAAACAGAAAACAGAGGCCATTTCTGCGCAGAAACCCTGAAACACCAGAAGGACCCAGAAGATCCACCAGGAGCCTTTGGTGGGGGATGGTGGGAGGGTGTGATGACTTGTAGAAGATCAACAACTCAGCTGGAACATTATGGTAAGATATAACTTCTTTATCTGAAGTTGTTAATCTTCTTCCTATTCATCACTGATGGGACAGAATCTCAAGCTACTTGGAGAACCTGGGTGGCCCCTATGGAAGAACATTCCTGAGAACCATAGAGCCGAAGGCCGCTCTTCCCCTGGAGAACAAATCCAATTTGTAATGCTTGATGAAAGTATGGGGTTTAGCCCAAATGGCTGCTGCACAAATGTCATCCATGGAAGCCCTGGACTGAAAGGCAACCGAAGTTGCAATGGCCCTAGTTGAATGAGCTTTGATTTGAACAGGTTTAGATTCATTCGCTAGGGAGTATGAAAAGGTAATACAATCTCTGAACCATTTTGATAAAGTAAATTTTCATACAGCACATCCTATTCTTGGACCAGCAAAGGAAATGAAAAGCTGGTCTGACTTGCGGAAGGACTTAGTCCTGTCCAGGTCCTGTCCAGGTAGAAGCGTAGTTGTCTATGTATGTCCAATGAATATAGACAGTATTCTCCCTTGTTGGAATAATTTGGAAAAAACACAGGGAGCTCAATGGACTGGTTAACAGAGAAGTCGGACACCACTTTGGGGAGAAAGGATGGGTTAGTACGAAGGGATACTCTGTACTTATGGAAGATAAGATATGGGCTCTTGATGCATAAGGCTTGTAACTCAGATATCAGTCTGGCTGATGTGACCGCTACCAGAAACAACGATTTCCATGACAGGAATTTAAGATCACATGTCGCAGCAGGCTCAAAGGGGGGTAGAGAGAGAGAGAGAGAGACTGTAGAACCAGAGAGAGATTCCATGTCTCCACAGGTTGCCTGATAGGTGGTCTGCTATGGAAAACTCCCTTGAGAAAGGTCTTGCAAGGCGGGTGGAGATAAGAGGAACGCCATCTCAGCAGTTATGGAAATTGGAAATAGCTGCTAAATGGACTCGAATAGTAGAAGCTGATGCTCCATTGTCAAACAACTCAGTAGAAGCGGATGTTCCATTGTCAAACAACTCAGAAAGATACTGAAGAACAGCAGCTGTAGGAGTTGAGAAAGGATCGAGCATATGATTATTAGACCAGAGAGCAAATCTTTTCCATTTGTCTCTGTAGAGTTTTCTGGTGGATGATTTATGGGAGGCCAGAATAATATTGCGGACAGGTGAGGAGATGGTTTCCTGCCTGGTGACTAATGGAAGTGGAGAAACCAAGCTGTCAGCTTGAGAGTGGATAGATTTGGGGGAGTCGGCCCTTGTGGGTGAGATATTAGGTCCTGACGAGTGTCCAGGATCCAAGGAGGTTGTAAGAGGTGAGGCCAGAGGAAGGGAAACCACACTTGTTGAGGCCAGAAGGGGGCAATGAGGATTACTTTGCATCTCAACCAGATAGCTTTCCTTAGAAACAGGGGATTAAAAGGTATCGGAGGATAAGGTTGGGAGGGTGACCTAATGGTTAAGGTGTTTGCCTTACAAGGTGTTTGCCTTACAAACACAAGGTCCAGGGTTTGAGTCTCGCAAGGGATAACTGGCTAGGCTTAAAATGGCTCGCAAGGGCAGTTAGATTAGTACTAATCTATGAACCTATGAACCTATAAGCACAGAGGAGACCCGCGGGCCAATTGTGAGTCAGAGCATCTCTCGGTGACTGCCCATCTGGGGGAAAGAGGGCAAAGTAGCTGCTGCATTTTTTGTTTGAAGTGGAATCGAAAAGATTGCAGCAAGGCTGGCCCCAATGGCTGAAGATTTCTGCCATCACGTTTGGGTTGACAGACCACTCATGTGGACGGAGGATGCATCTGCTCAGCCTGTCCGTAATCACGTTGGAGCTCCCCGGGATATGCATTGCAATTAAAAAGCGGTTGGAAGCTATCGCCCAATGCCAAATTCTCATGGCCTCGCGACATAGGGGGTACGATTTGGTCCCTCCCTGTTTGTTTATGTACCAGACGACGGACATATTATCCGACTGGATTGCAATCATTCCTGATGGAAGGATCAGATGAAGTGCATACAAAGCTAACAGTACCACTCTTAACTCCAGGATATGGATATGCAAGTTGACCTCTAAGCTGGACCATGCGCCTTGGACTGTCTTTTCCTGGAAGTGGCCCCCCCACCCTATCAGAGAAACATCCATGGTCACCATGGCATTGGGTTGGGGAATCTGGAAGGGGCAGCACCAAAGATTTTTGTCTGTTCTCATCCACCAGAGGAGATCTTGCTTGCAGGAATTGGTGATGAGGATCTCTGAGCTCAGAGGATGGAGATTGGATATCCACTGGGACAAAAGGAGCCATTGTAGTAGTCTCATATGCGATCTTGTGATCTTGCTAGGGGTACAGTTGGGATTGCTGCCGCCATAGACCTTAAAGCCTGTAGAACTTCCCTTGCAGACACATTACTTTGACAGAGTATCACTTGTACTTGTAACCTTAATCTCTGAAGTCTGTGAGGAGGAAGAGAGACTTAGCTTGTTTGAGTACTGAATACTGCTCCTATAAATTCCAATTGTCAGGTGGGATGAAGGTTGTCTTTTTCCGGGTGTATTGCGATTCCTAGGAACTCTGCCAGTGCTAGAGTGTAGCGGAGGGCCCTGACCAGTAGGCGTTTGGTGGTGGCGGGGAGGAGCCAATCGTCTAGATATGGAAACACCTGGAATCCCTGATGTCTCAGATAAGTTGTCACCACTGCTAGGCATTTCATGAACACTCTGGGGGCTGTTGAGAGACTGAAGGACAGGGCTCTGAATTGGTAATGATTGGCTCCCAACTGGAAGCGAAGGAGACTCCTGGAGCGCTTGTACATTTTGATGTGGTAATACGCATTCCGGAGATCAATCGAGCACATCCACACACCCTCCTGAAGAAATGGGAGAATGGATTGTATTGTGACCATGTGGAATTTGGTCTGAACTACTGATTTGTTTAGTTGGCTGAGATCCAAAATGGGTCTCCAGTCCCCAGTCTTTTTTGGCACCAAAAATAATCTGGAGTAAAAACTGGATCCGCACTGGTCTGGGGGACTAGTTGGATGACTTGTTTTAGGCACAGCTTTCTTATTTCTGAAGTTGCCTTTTCCCTTTGACTGGGAGGAACATTTTATAGAAAAAGAAGCAAAGAATACGTACTTAAGATGTATAAGAAAATGTTTATTGCAATATGGACTATTTGGAATCAGAGACTGAAGGAAGTGGGACTTGGCAGCAATGCTAGAAAAAAATAAGATTTTGGCTTTGGAAAATGGAATGGGGGTCAAAAACGTAGAGTATTGAAATTCTGTACAAATGGGTGTACGGAATAGCATGTGTATAATATTGTAAATATTGTGATATTGTAATATTGTAATTATTATGTAAATATTGTAAATGTATTTAAAATAAAAAAGTCCTACTCTTTTCAATAGCTGCCATGGGATCTTTTACATCCACCTGAGCTACCACCAATTCAGGCAGATTGGATTAACCTAGATGTTAAACCAAGGCCCAATTAATTAGTTTAGCTGCTGTAGGAGAGAAAGTATGGTTGAGTGGGAGTTTGAATATTTGGGATCTCATGAGAAGGTCGATCCCTTGTTGAACAGAGAGCAATTTTGTTTTTTTTTTTTGTTTTTTTTAGTGTTTTACAGTATTGTTCATTTTTACAAGACAAAGTAATGCATCTACAAATTTTTTTGGTTATCTGAATGTCTATGAAGTCTGCTTCTGATGCAGAGGTTATAAAGGGAATGCCGAATTCAAGTCAGGAGAGCAAAAATGCCTTTGCTTATAACTGCCCTGGATGTTATAGTAAGAAAGGTGAAGATTTTATTTGCCCAAAATAGGGCAGAGTTAACTTTTTTCCTTATGTAGTCAAGGTGGACTGAGAAGCTAATTGAGAGGTCAAGCCATATGCCAAAGTATTTAAAAGAGGATGTGTTTTCTATGGGGATATTGTTTTTGTGGTCATAGATGTACAACATTTTCTGCTTTTTAAAGATTCTGTTTGGGGCCAAAAATAATTGTTTTCATAATGGTGTGGAGAAGGAGACTTTTTACTACAGATCCAGTGGATTAGGGCTAGGAAATCTGTTTGTAGGTTTGTCTAAAGGTTGGCTACTGAGTTGCCATGTCATCTGTGCAGAAAAGGATACAGAGATTAAGTAGGTCAAAGAGAAGTATATTTATAAAGATGGAGGACTTGCTGAACCTTGTGGTACTCTTTTTGACAGATAACTGATTGGGAAATTGAGGTATTACATTTTGAAAGAAAAGTTGTGATTGGCAAGGATGTTTTGAAACCAAGGTAGAGAAATGAGAATTAAGCCTATATGTAATACGTGACAGTGGAGGATGTTGTGGTTAACAAGGTCAAAGGCTTTTGTAAGGTAGATAAAGAGAGTGCCAGTGAGCTGACCACTGTCCATAGCTAGTATTTCATCGGCTAGGATACATAGTTTTGCACATTTGCTATGACCAGACCAGAATCTATGTTTATGGGACAGGAAATTGTAGGTAGTGATGTGTTGGGTGAGCTGAACATAATTTGTCAAGAAGTTTGCCTACAGTAAGAAAGATAGGGATTGGATTGTATTAGGAAGTTTTGGTGGGGTAAGACTGCTTTGGAATTGGGTAAATAATAGGTTCATAGGTGTGTACTAGGCTAATGGCTCTAGGGACTTTACAAGCCTAGCCATAGGATTACCTTGGCATAGTGCTACCTGACCTTGGTTCCCAGTGCCTCTGTCGAGCAAAGCCACTGGTGTTATCCCCGGGGTGAATTTTTTGTTTCCCATCCACTCATCAAGATTTCTCTTGAAGAGGGTCAGCAAGGTGCTCTGCTTGACATGTATGGGAAGTCTGTTCCATAGCATGGGTAGTCTCTGAGTTATGAACCTGTCCCTCCAGCATGTTCTGATGATTGTGGTAATGAGGATGAGGTCTCTGGAGTGTGTGGTGCGGAGGGATTGGGATTTCTTTAGCTGTAGCATTTCTAACAGAACTGGGTCAGACATGGCTTTGTAAGTCAAGCAGAGATCGCCTGTAAGTAGGCGATATGAGACAGAGAATAGCTGGGAGTATTTTGAGTCTGTCCATAAACGAAAAGTGTTTAAGGCCCAAGATCCTCTTTATGAGGTACTTTTGTGGCCTCTCAAGTTGTTGCAGGTGTCTAGAGAGGTACATGCCACACAGGGCATTGTACTCGATGATTGGCCTAATGAGGGAAGAGTAGAGGGAGACAATGACCTCTTTCTTCCTGGATGCAAAACTCTTAGTAATGAGATGTGCCACATAGGACTTTCTGACCACAGTGGCAATGTGGTGATCAAAAGAGACTTATTGTCAACATGTGTTCCCAGATCTCTTATAACGTCTTCTGTGTTCAGTGGACTACCATCAATGTAGTAATTCATGGGAACCGGGTTTTTCCCAAAAGGGATGACAACACATTTTTTGGCACTGAGCTTAAGGCCATGGTTCTGACACCAGTCGTTGGTCACAGTGAGGCCATTCTGTAGGATGTCAACATCACTTGGGGAGTTGATAATAGCTCCCAACTTGCAATCGTCTGCAAACTTTGTCAGCCAGAGTCCCTTCGTGTTGGTCTGGACTTCAGAGAAGTAGATACCAAACAGGAGAGGACCCAGGACTGAACCCTGTGGGACTCCACTTGTGACTCATCGGCAGTCAGCTACTTTCACACTGTGGGTTCCATCTGTGAGCCAGCTTGCAACCCCCACCTAGTGATATAGGGGTTGATGCCAAGCTTAGTGATTTTTTCTATGATTCCTGAGTGGGGAATGGTATCAAAAGCCTTAGCCAGATCAAGGTAGGCTGTATGAACCACCTTGCCTTCATCCACAGCTCTGGTGACGGACTCAAAGAAGTTGACCAAGTTGAGCAGACATGATCTACCCTTCCCAAAACCAAACTGTGTGGGATCCAGAGTTTGGAGACTCCTTATATCCTTGTTTATTAGGTCCATGATGATGCGTTCCACAGCTTTGCATATCAGACTCGTCAGGCTAATGGGGTGATAGTTCACACTCGCTCCTCCTTTGTGGAGAGGGATAACTGTAGCAGTGTGCCATTTGACAGGGACAAAGCCTGAGGTGAGGCTGTGACTGAACAGAGCACACAGGTGAGGTGCCAGTTCACTCTGTAGATCATGTAGAACACAACCAGGGATACTGTCAGGTCCCATAGAAGCTGTATTATTGGCCTTGGACAGTGCTGTTTTAACCAGTGCAGCAGTAATACTGGGTGCCTGGCAATCTACTGGTATTGGTCCTTTGGGGGGGTAAAGTTGGCACTGAACCTGTCAGCCAGTATACTGGCAATATCTGTTGGCTCAGTATAGGAGGCACCATTGTGCAGTAGCGGAGAGCAAATCTGGGTATTGCCCTGGAGATTCTTTACATAACTATAGAAGGCCTAGTGGTTGTCTTTACTATCTGCTGCAATTCTGCTTTCATACCTAGCTTTAGAGGATTTGATGAGGGATCTCAACTTTTTGTTGAGGCAGATAAGGGAGTTTTTCCAGTCTTGGGACTTCACCTTATTCCACATCAGTTTCCTCCTCCTGTTGTAGAGTTTATGGCAAGGGACCACCAGATTGGCTTCCTTTTTTTGGAGGAGAGTGTCTTGATTCTATTGGGTTTGGTGAGATCCATGCTTTTGTGTACGTGTTCGTACAGTGCATTGGTGTATGATTCTGCAGTCATGCAACTATTCTCCATTTGCATGGGTGCCATGAAGTTAGCCACCTCTGTTTTTAGGATCCCAAAGTTAGCTTTGGAGAAGCTTTTCGTGGTGGTTATCTTTTGGGGGGGGGGGTGGATTTCCAAGGTGATTAGTTTGTGGTCGGATCTAACCAGGGAGGAGCTGACTATTGGTGTAGAGCAACGGTCGCCCATGTTAGTAATGACCAGGTCAAGGATGTTGCTACCTCTAGTGGGGGTAAGAACGAGCTGGTCCAGGGCACTGGAATTAATTAACTCCAGGAAACGTTGGGCAAGTGTATTGGCACATGAGTAGTTTACCCAGTTAATGGAGGGGTAGTTGAAGTTGCCTAGTAAGAGAGTGTTAGGCTGGACCCTAATATTCTCCAGGGTGCTTAGGAACGTGGAGTGCAAGTCTTGGGAAATGGTTGGGGACCTATAGCAGGCTACGACCTGAATCGCTGTCTTATCCAATGTTAGCTGCACCTGAAGTATCTCTGATGCATTACGTTGGGCTACCAGTCTGGAGGTGTGCGCATCCTTTATGAATATGGAAACACCACCACCTTTGGAGCTTTGGTCTAAGTTGTAGGGCCGAAAGGTCTGGAATGAGTTATTGCCTGGTAGTGTCGGGGAGCTTTCTGCTGCCTTGAACCAGGTCTCTGTTACAGCACAAATGTTGATGTTCTCCATTTTAAGGACTGCCTCGAGTGAGTGCATTTTGAGATTTAGACTTCTAGCGTTGAGCAACATGACCCTCAAATTGCATTTGTTTGTAGCTGTTACGGTGGTAATTTGGTCTTTGGACCATCGCCTAAAAAAGGCACTATGGGGTGGCAAGAGCCTTGGCCAGTATCCGGAGGCCCAGGGGTGACAGATACAGGCCATCAATGGCAAAACATCTGAGGTATGTCAATCATGTCATCTCAGGCAGACAGATACTGGATCCCCTTAGAATGACACCAGAAACTTAGCCAATTGTTTTCCACATATTTGGCATGATATTTTGTATTAAGCAGTGACTGAAGACGTGTTGCAGGTAGGCTGTGAAGTCTCTGCAGTGGTATATATGAAACAGGGACTGAAGCCATCTCTACCAGGTGAGCGGTCAGCTTTAACTTGTTAAAGAAGTTCTAAGCCACTTGTTTTGACTAGTTTAAAGCAAAACTGAGGGCTGTAGAAATGTGGTTTAGGAAGAATGGGGGTCAACATGATTGTACGGGGGGTTGGAGAATTCATCATGGAAGTCAGCGGGAGAGAATGCATATGTTGCTGGCAGGTTGTTTTAAATATCCCTGCGAGTCAATTCAATTCTTTCGAGAACTGTTCTGGTGATTTAGCTAAGAATTTTTGAAAGGTTTTCTTATGTTGACTTTCATGTCATTGTACTGTTTGTTTTGTGAGATTTCTTAGTTTATTGTTGCAGATGTTAGGAGAGAAGTATTTTTTTTTCATGTATGTTATCATCATCCCTCATTTTTTAAGATGGATTTCAGTTCAAGAGTTAGCCAATCATTTTGTTTTGGTTTGCGGATTTGAGAAACCATAGAGAAGAATGTGCCCTGGAAGGAGTGTACTGATAAGAGCATCTGTGGCAAGGTCAGGGTGATCTAGGTTTATAACGAAAGCAGACTGTGCTCCAGAAGGCTTCTTTAAGCTTCTTTCACATTTTCGTCTGTCTGAGGCCCGAGTGCGATTAATTTTGAGGGGGTGGTATGTACTGCGAGTTGTATTGTGTAATGGTCAATAACTGAAGGAGGGTGGATAATAACGGTTGAGATTAGACTAGGGTTGTCAGTGATGATTAGATATAGAACACTGAAATCGAGCAAAATTTCACTAATGTCAGGATGGATAGATGGACTGAAGCATATATATATATATATATTTTAATCTGAGGTATACATTCTTGAATTAGTGCTTGTAACAGGTGTGGACAGACTCACAGGTGCATTTTTTTCATTTACTTAACACCTTTATTGAATTATCACTTAAAACACAGGAAAATATTTATGTACAAAAAAACAAACCATGTTAACATGTTCACATTTATGCAATAATCATTAACCCAACATTACATAAAATCAATTGATTCCATCCTTCCCTTAAACCTCACTCCTCCTCCTCTAAAATATTATTCTGCATGTTATTGTTCCCACAATTTCCATGTTTTCTATGTAATTTGCTCCTTCTCTTTTATAAAGATCCCATTTCTGGTTCTTTTACCTCTCTGTTACAATACTCACTATTTCAAATACAGTTGGTTTAGTCTTTGACTTCCATTTTCTAGTAACTGCTTTTAGGCAGCTACCAGAATTAAACTTAATAAGGCCTTACTATGTCTAGGCAATTCAGATCCTGTATCCCAGCTCAAAAAATAATTTTCTTAGTTACACTCATTTGCTCATACAAAACATCTGACAGAGTACTTGTAGGGAATTTTTAGTCTTCCAACTTATTACACTCTCAAAACATGTTCCTAGTTACCCCCTTCTCCATCGCACCTCTAACGTTTGCCATCTACCAGAGAAAACAATTATTTAGAGTCTGCTTGGGGTATAACTATACCTTTGCAAACACTTTCAAGCAAAACACCTGAATCATCTAGACTTTGTTGCATATTTGGGAGACATACATATGTCCTTGCATTGTTTTCTTGTGAATTGATTATCCAAGCTCTTCCCAATATTTTCTACCCTCCTCTGTTGGTCCCTATAATTAATGTACAATATATTATATGCCCTACTAATTATCCTTTTTTAACAGCAGATTCCGATTTGGATTCAACTAAAAACTCTACCAGACCGGATCCCTATCCCTTTCTCTTTGCCTATACTCTGATATTAATTCCTGAAAAAGAAAGCAGTCTCTAGCCTGCAGTCCAAATGCCTTCTTGGCCTCTTCCTACTCTATTACCTTTCCCTCTGTAGTTATCTGCTCCAGACACCTTGGTTGCTTTAACAATTTTCGCCAGTAAATTCCAGCCCACTCTTGCCTACTCCCTATACCCCTAATTGCAGTCATCTCCTTTCTACATTCATGTCGGCTTAGTTCTTAGAATACGTTCTCCTACTTTATAAATATAATAGTCTAAATGGCTGCTATTCACCTAAAGATCTGCATCCAAAATCCCACTCTTGTTTCTTGAATTTACCCCCTGCTGCATCATCATCCCTTTCCACTTTGAATTAGAGTTTTCTGCTTATGTTATGTATAGGAGCCTTAACTCTGTAGCTCTAAAATATCCCTGCTCAACTCTTGCCCTCTTCCCCTCCCAGATAAAATCCTTCAACACTTTATCACTTCCACAAATTCTCCTCTAGTTGATAAAAATATGACCAACCTATATACAAAACTAAAGGGACTAAAAACATTTTCACTGGTTGTATCTTACTATTCATAACCATAAAAAGGGTCTATATTAGTTTGCTGAACGTTATTTCGGTGAACACCTATTCATCAACACATATTCAGTGAAAATCACGTCCGCTGTTCGCTGAATTTTCTAAGGGCAATGAAACAATTGCCCTGCAGGACAACGGAACCCGCAACTAACTTAACTCAAACCAACGCAAGTGGGGGGCTGTGCCCCCACATCCCACCAACTATATATATATATATATATATATATATATATACCAATTTTGAGATTGCACTACGGTGGGGAAAAGGGCAAAGTTGTGCAGTTGGCCAACTACTACATGGCCCTTGGAAAATTTAGTGAATCATAGAAGTGATTTTCGTTGAATATGTGTCGATGAATAGGTGTTTGCTGAAAATAACTTTCAACGAACTAATATAGACCCCTATAACACAGTGCTTCCGGTTCCTCAGTTTTTGTATTATCTTTTTAGTCTCTTCCTACATATCCTTAGCTGCTATAACAGAATGCTTTTTAACCCATCCTTCTAAATACTTTTTTATAGTGTTCCCGTCCAAATGAGTATTGCTGAACCAATTCATGTGTGGTACATACAGTTTACAACTATAGCCCTTGCTTTGTCTTCATCAGTTTTACACCCTGAAAAGACTTGAATCTGTTCTCACTGGATGTCCTTTTCTGATTTTATCAGGTAAAAATAATATTGTCTGCAGATAAAGTCAACTTTTCTTGATTACCATGCCAATTATATCACTGAACTTCTGACACCCTTATTTTCTTTGCAAATCACTCTAAATATAAAATAAATAATGAAGGGAAAGAGGATAGTCCTCAAGGATTCCTCTATTCAGACACAACTTAGAGAGGTTCCCTCCCACTTTTTTTGCCTGCAATCTCTCATATATTGTCCCAATTAACCTTGTTATTGTACCAGGGAATGCAAATGCTCCCATTGCCCAACTCATAAGATTTCAGCCTGTTTATGTGCATGAAGACCCACCAACAACAGCATTAATTTTCTTACATTCTGCTCCCCTCGGGATCATCATTGTTCTATTAGCATTGTCAAATGTTTGCCTCCCCTCCACAAAAGCAAATTGAAGGTTTTTTGACTTTTTTTCTGGTAATTTGTAGAAGTAGCCAGTTAGCAGCACAACATGTCTTGAGTATCTCATCCATCTAATGAGGCCTTGTTATGTCTATATTCGTCCCCGATTTGACCCTTATGTCAGACAATGCTCCCTTTAGAATGCAAGATTCAAAACACCTGGACCACCTCAAAACACCCCAAAGAGTTTGTACTGAAAAGGCTTCATGGTTGGGCAACCAAATATTATCCTGAGAAAATAAAGTTGCTCTACGATTATTCCGCTTTTTTTTATCTACTACTAAGGGGTGATCCCTGTCTAGTCCTCAGAGTGTGAAAGACTCAACTCAATAGTCCTTCTGTTTCTTCACAGAAACAACACATCAACATTTGCTGACATGATATGAAGCTGACTGATCCATCAGCTTCTTTACAGTCAAATCCACGCCTCCCAGAAGCAAAGGACTGGCTAAATGTAGGAAGCCAATTAGTACATCAGCTTCCACAGTAGCCTATCCATGCTCCCCAAAGCTCTTCCGATGAACAGCAAAAAAAATGAATGAACCACTTTTGTACCAGCATTTCAGTACTTAGAAAAAATGTGCTGGCTGCACCTTATAACAATTTACACCTCGGGGTAATTGCCCCCTTTGTCCTACCTTTGCCATACTACTGCCTTTTTTCTGACTGTTCCAAATCTTCTTCACCAAACAGTCTTCTGTTTTCCTGCACATTTGCTCGAACCTCCATAATCTGTTCTCTTTGACTTTCTCTGTAACTGGAGCAACTTAGGCATCTGCTCCGATGCCCACATTTCTTTGTCTGTTCTACTGTATGCATCCTACCACCATTGTCAAGCATTTTATCTCCATCACCTCTAACTTCCTCAACTGCTCTGTCTTCACTGCTCTGGTTTCTGTACTACCCGCTGTTTTCTGCACCTTACTTTTCAGCTTCTTTGGCATTCTTCTGCCATACACACTACCCCTGACACTCTGCACTGGTTGGCTGCAACCCCTCTGATTCCAGCTCTGACCTCTTCATTCAGAGTTCCCTTCTCCTCAACCACCCTCTCAAATACTTGAAGTCGTTAACCTGTTCCACTATCTTCCCCTTCTACCTCAATGCTCAGCTTCTTCTAATTTCCCTTGCTTGCTGCAATTACAATCGTCTTACCTGTATTCAGCTGCATAATGTGTGCCTTCAGTTTTGCATTCTATTCCCTTATCATCTGCTGAAGTTCTAGTCTACCTGTAATGTCACATCATTTGCAGAAAGCAACTTTGTCAATCTGTCCCCTGCAACCTGTTTTTGACTGTAGTCCACCAGCAGTATTAACAACAGAGGGCTCGGAGATGAATGCTGATGCACACCCACTCCCACTGGGAACCCCTCTGCAAGTCTGAACACTGTTCGTATGTGTGTCACTAGGTTCTTGTGCATAGCCTGCACTAACTCTACCAATGTTTCTGGGACTTTGAACCATTGCAGAACTGTCCAAAATCACCTTTCTTGTACCTTGTCATAGAGTTTTTGCCAATCTAGGAATGACCAGTTGGACTCTTTCCTCATCTCTTACTTCTTCACAACTATTGTCTCACGGCAAACATTGGATTGGTTGTGCTGTATCTTGATCTGAATCTAAACAGCTTATCTTACTTTCTTATTTACTCTGCATATTCATTTTCAGTCATGCTCTCCAGAACTTTCACACACTGCATAAACTACCTTCAAAACCAATCTAGTTGATTGGATGGTGATCATAAATTTATAACTGGAGTAAGTGACAATAATCTTTTTAAAAAAGAGCAGTTGACTTGTTTATATTATATTTGAGTGAGGTAGCAAAGATTCTTAATAGACATCTGGTAGTATACTTGGTACAAACCTTTGAATCCCAGCACTGCCCTATAATCGCAGTAAGTGTGGTTCTACTTCCCGGCTAAAAACACCATGCAGTCTTATACTAAAATAAAATGTCTGAATCAAAGTTTGTGGTTGATTAAATGGGGTTCCAATTACAAGAGCAAAGATTCCTTTAGGCGAATACAAAGACGTCGGCCCGTATTGCTCGAAGTACATAAACCGCGAAAGTTCAAAACCGTGAAGTTCAAAATGTCGATTTGTTTTGGTTGGCCCGCCTGTGGTATAGCTCCGTCAGGTAAGTATGCGATAGATAGGAATTTAGTGTTAGGATTTGGGTTAAGGTAAGTGCATAGATAGGTTATGTATGTAAGAGTAAGAAGTAGGTGTTTTTTAAATGTATGTATGTGTTTTATTTATTTTGTTTAGGTGTATGTGTGTAGGGGAAGTGTGCGGTAGTTATGGACCTTAGGGTTAGGGAGGGGTTAAGGATAGTGCATAGTTAGTTGCGTATGTGGGGTTTAGTATAGTGTTGGAGGTACGTTTTTTTTTAAATGTATGCATGCGGTTTATTTATTTTGTTTGGGTGTATGTGTGTAGGAGAAGTGTGCGGTAGTTACGGACCTTAGGGTTAGGGAGGGGTTGAGGATAGTGCATAGTTAGGTAGGTAGTGTGTAGCGGGTGGTGGGGTTGGCCGACTATTGCAGGTCGATATTTTATTTTCGCGATTTAGTGCGTTTGGGATTTTCACGGTAAAGAGGTCGACGTTTAGGTATTCGTGCTTAGGGATTTTCACTGTCGTAATATAGACCCGATTAAATGAGCAAATGGAAAGCAAACAAATTAAGTTTATCAGATGTCCACAGACAGAAGTTGGAAAAGTGGCAAACACATTACTGATCTGTATACGTGGATCCCTTGATGTAGCAAGCCTCGTCAATACTGATAACATCAGGAGTTCTGCCAAGCCAACCTGACAGTTTACTTGTTAACAGGGGTAGAGCATTGACCTCCATGGATGCGTTTCAGACTCCACTAGGAGCAGTGTCTGGTTAAGTGGCTTTCTCAGAGTCTCACATTTAGGCAAATGGTGGGTGAGGAAATCAAATCCTGTCCATAGGAAGCAGCTCTTTAACAACTCATTACCTTAAATCTTCTGTGTGAATTGCCTTGTTCAAACCTACTGGCTTAAAATTATTCTTGAAAGGGGTGCCCCACCACTAGGGCCTCATGCATGGCAGTGGTAGCCAAACCTGCTTGGGTGAAAAGGCCAGAATGTCCATGCCCCCTCACAAGGCCTTCTCCTAAAATGTAGCCTTTCAAATCTGCTCTTCTGAAAATCAGCATAAACCATGACACCTCTGCCTTTCATCGCTACAGCAAGAGCCCATCCCATCCTCACCAAACAGTCTGAGAAGACAACTTCTTGCTTTTATCCAGAGAAAAAGATCCATGGATGGGTTCCTTCCAGGATAAGACTGTCTTTACTCAGACCCCCATAAAAGCCCCTCCACATACCTGATTTACCCTAGTACTTCAGTTCCTTCTCTTCCTCAGCATATTCCTTATTACCCTGCCTTCTATTGCTACCACATCCATCATCACCATCTCCACTTAGATCATGTTTCTTCCCTCTGCAAATTCAGGAGAACTTTTAGTGTCTTCATCTTCAATCAATGTTTTAAGAACAGCACCAAGGACAGAGAACAGAAGAGAATTTCAGATGGTAGAATTAGTGCAGGCTATGTACAAGGACCCAATGACTCAAGTATGAACAGTGTTCGGCCTCACAGAGGGGTTCCCAGTGGATGTGGGTGTACATCAGGGTTCAGCTCTAAGCCCACTGCTGTTCATCCTGGTGATGAACTACATTAGCAAACAGGTTGGAGGGGATGGATCAACAAAGCTGCTGTATGCAGACGATGTGGCAGTACAGGCAGACTGTGAGCTAGAACTTCAGCAAAGGATAGAAGGATGGAATGAAAATCTGAAGGCACATGGGATGAAACTAAGCACAGATAAGATGGTGATAATGGCAGCAGATTGGGGAAAATCAGAAGAAGCTGAGGATAGAGACAGAAGGGAAAACAGTGGAACAGGTAAACAGCTTCAGGTATCTGAGAGGAGTAGTTGAGGAGAAGGGTAGTCTGAATGAAGAGGTCAACGCTAGAATCAGAGGGGCTGCAGCCAACTGGCATAGGGTATCAGGTGTAGTCTATGACAGAAGAATGCCAAAGAAGCTGAAATGTAAGGTATACAAGACAGTGGTATGACCTGTACTACTGTATGGAACAGAAACCTGGGCAGTAAAGGCAGAACTGTTGAAGAAACTAGAGGTGATGGAAATGAAGTGCCTGAGAAAGGTGGTAGGATGTACACTGTGGGACAGATGTAGAAATGAGGACATAAGAACAGAAGCCAAAGTAGCTCCAAATGCAGAAAAGTTCAAAGAGAACAGATTAAGGTGGTTTGGGCACATGTTTAGAAAAGCAGAAGACAATCTGGTGAGGAAGATTTGGAACAGACAGGAAGAAGGTAAGAGGAAGCGAGGGCGTCCAGCAAAGAGGTGGATGGATTGTGTGAAAAAAGATCTGCGACAGTCAGGCATGAGTGTTGAAGAAGGCAGAAGTGCGGCACTGAATCGAGAGAGTTGGCGACAGTTAACATGATACCCCGACCCCATGTAGAAAAATGGGAAAAAGGGGGCTGATGATGAGGTAATAGCTACATGTTGCATCCAAACACAAAATTAAGACCCCATAATACCACGGCAGATAAAAAGCAGGTACAATCCAGCAGGGTACATGGCACAGAGAGATAAAGCCCTGAGAGGGACCCAGACGGCCTGGGAGCAGTCAAAGACCTCGGAACTGGAGGAGAAAGTATGCAGCCCCTGCCCTTGCTTGAATCCAGACTAACAGTATTCACTTTTCCAGCTCCACCGCTGCTGCCTATGTAGCCTTTGTTTCTTAATTCCTATGAATCTACTGAAGAAACTCACTTCCCATGAACCAATGAGAAAAAAAAATGTTTTGGGACTGTAGTCGTTTTTACAAAAGTTTTTACAGCTATGTTAAGTATAAATGTTTTCATTAACTTTTTTTCTGGAGTTACTAATGTAAATTTGAAAATTTGTTTTGTTCTGTATGTAATCACTCTGTTATGATTTTAATCTCTTGGAGCTTTTCTCCCCGGGCCTCCGCTGAAAATGGACATATATCCAGACGGACTTTCCCGGTCAACAAATGTAAAATAAAATAAAATAAAAAATAGTCAGGCAGCTTGACCACCTTGGGGAGAGGGGGGCTAAGGAGCCCAATAATTTGATGTCTCCCCAGCAGAGACTGGGAAAATGTACCAGGGGAACAAAATGGGTCAGCCAGATGCAAATCACAGCTAACAGATTCCTTCCACTGTAGCTGGGATGAAGCACTTGTGTTAGTATGCAATGAGCCAAATGGACTGGTCATTGCAGTCACTGGCACAGTAAAGAAATGACTGGTGGGAAATATGGGTTAAGAAGCAGAAAACTGCAGCTGCTTGCAAAATAACCCAAGAATGACAGCTGCTGGTCAACAGAAGCAGGAAAAACCACAATAAAGTTCAGAATAAATATGTAATCCACTGAGTTTTAGGTGGTATATACTGGTTACATCCTCAGCTGGGAAGGAAAAACAGAACCACTGAATTGCAGAATATTAATAAGCACAGAGATGTGCTTAACTACTACAGCTAACATTTGTATTTAAAAAAAAAAAGAAAAGTAAGCTCAGAACCCAGAAGTCCATATTAAATATACAAAATATGTACGAGTACAGTATGCATATCACATGCCAGCATTGAGCACTAACTGAAGGCCGATGGAGCACACCATGAAGAGGTGTAGAATGCATCTCAAAGGCCAACTGTGCACCAGCCCCATGGATGCAACTGAGTTGCATGGAGGTTAGCAATTAAAAATAGAAAAAAGCCCAGATGGATGCATTATGGACACCTTCTCTTGGCTGGCTCTCAACCAAATAAAGGGAATGAATGTGTCAATTAGTCAAGAGGGTGGCTGGAGGTTGCTCCCCCCTCCAAAAAAAAGGTAAGACTAAGGCACACATTAGAATCTTTCAGCATATAAAATTTCTCAGGCTGACAAGAACCCTTACAGATGCAGAATGCATCATGATGTTTAGTGTATCCACATATGAGGTTAGCCAAAGTAAGGCAAATAATAAGAGACACACTAAGCATTCTCTGCTGAGAAGGGGGAACGTGGGCATGTACATTACAGGATAGGACCTGATCTTCTAAAATTAACATTACTGTCAATGCACAGCTTTCACTTCTAGTAAGTAGCAGTCCATCCTCAGTCACAGGTAGGGTGGAGTCCCACACTAGTGTTAGTGGGTGATCTCCCTCATAAAAAACATGTCCTTGATAATGGTAGCTTCATAGGATTGGATGTACATATCCAATGTATAGTACTTTACAATGGTATGGAATAAAGACCAAATAACTGCTAGACAAATGTCAAGGGCTGAATTTCTAAAAACCTTCTGAAATAGGTGAATGCTCTTGTGGAGTGAGACTTGGGAATTGCTGGAAGGAGTCTATTATATTCTGATAGCCTAATGTGACTAGCATTTGTGAATCCAGGATAAACAATGTATATACTTCTTTTTTTCACCATCTGACAGATGCAACTCAGATGCACAGTGGAGAGTACTGCTGCCTTGCAGCAGCTGGTTCCAAGATTGGATCTCTGGTGGGTTGCCTTCAGTGTGTATTCGGCATATCCTCCCTGTGTTCACCTGGGCTTTTACTGGTTACTTCAATTTTGAATTACTAATTCTCCAAAAACTGCCTGTAGGTGTGCATGAATTGTGGGGTTGGGAGCAGTGGGTTGCACTGTGCTAAATGTTATTATTTACTTATTTATCTATTTACAATTGTTTACCGGGTAATGTCCAATGGTGACCCGGGGAGAAAAGCTCCAATGAACACAGTAATACAATAACATAAAAAGTTTCAAGTTACACAGACATACAGAAATTTTAAAATAAGACAGTAAAACATAGTAAAACAGCCTGAAGACATAGTGAATAGCATACAAGTCAGTAGAAGTATAGACACAATATAAACATTAACAATTTACAAAACATTGTTTTTTGTCAAATTATGTGAAGGGAGGGGCCTTCCTCAATTGATTTTGAAAGTTGTGTGGCACAATTCCTACAGCAAAGCAATGTTACATGTGGGTAACTGCATGAACTGTAGTAAATTACAGTAATTTACAAACATGTGAATAACATTCATACACAAACAACATTATGTTTTGCTTACTGAAACAGTGAAAACTGGCAAAATAACATTTTTGTTTTTGGAGTTGCAAATGACTCTGAGCACAACAAAATAAAAAGTGTGCCACATTCAAACAGAGACTGACAAACAAAAAGCTACTGAAGCACAGGCAAATATAATCCATACAGCATATTTTGAAGGTCTGGAGGAAACATCAAATTGCAAGAGACAATGTTTGATGGGTCTGAGTATACTGAACAAAAGATACGTTATGGGACAATACAGACTGCATTTGAAACACAAAGATGCATTGATATCCTTTAATGTTTATGACTGCGAGCACTAAAGCAAAACCGGTATTTTGTTCTACTGAATGCAGAAACATGAAATTAATTTAAAATATACATTCTTATTTAAGATTTGTCAAGTACATTTAAAAATATTTGATGGCATTAGTTGTTTAAAGAAAGCATGACGGTATGGGGGGGTCACAATGTATTGATTGCATGCTTCTGACATTAGCAAGCTGAAATACATTAATGTGACCATGATTTATGTAACTATGCCTTAATCTGATCAGAATCAAATAACTAAGGAGTGCATCCTCAAAGTGGCTGTAACTGCTGGGCACACACGAGTGTAGGAACTGAAATTACTGTGTTTGATTGCTATTTTTATTTTATTACAGATGTGACATTTGGGGTGAACACATCTGGTGTGAAAACAGTAAAGTCAACCTAAGAAAATTAATTGAAAAGGTTGTTAATGATGGTATTTTATCTGATAATATGGTAATTGAATTTATAGTACACAGTCCTACCACTGACCTTTTCTATGTATTCTCAAACTTCATTAGTGCATCATGAATCCTTCTGGAAGACCAACTGTCTCCCAGATTTGTGGTCCTCTTGAAAGAGGAGATAGCTTTCTAGATACTCTTTTACAACCATATGCTGTTGATCTGGCCTCTTATGTGAGGGACACTGGCAAAGTGATTTTATTTTTATTACAGCTGACGTATCCCTCTACACTTCTATTGAATACATGTATGGAATACAGGCAAGTGACTCTATTGTTCAGGACCTAGTGTTGTCTTCCTTTGTGATAGAACCTCTGCAACTTTGCCTGACTCATAAGTGTTTTTCCTTTAATGATGAATTTTTCCTCCAGCTTAGGGACACTGCCATGGAGCAAAGTTCCTCCCTCCACAGCATCTTTACAAGTTATTTACTGAAAACATTTTTATCATGATTTCTACTTTAAAAAGACTATAGTTTTTTTTTTATACATTTTACACTGGCCGTTTATGTTTCAGTGTTAGGGGTTCTGTACAGATGTTAGAAACTTGCTTTAATCGTATTCAAACAAATTCTTTAGGCATTTTTTTTATCCACCATATTCACATATCATTGATATCAAGGTTGATATAAAGAAGTAACAGAGATACCCTACTCTGTATCAGAAGCCTACATTTACTAATAGAGTCCTCCTTGCTGAAAAAATAAATCCAAAACCATCTTATTGATTCTTTGACTTGCAGTGAATTCTTGAGGGTTAGAAAATCATGCTCTGAAGAACAGGAATTTCAGAAAGAGTTCAAGACATAATTATAAAACCAAGTAGCAGAGGGTATTCACAAGCGAACTTAGTCTTGTTACTTCAGAAGGCAAAGGATGGGACTACATGTGCACGAGGGAGGTCTATTTATCACAAATAATTATATTTTCAAAATATCAGAGAGGAACTTTTTTGGGGCTCACCAAGTTCTGAAATATACTATAACTAAAGATCAGATATTGAGTTCCATAGTGAACAGCATGCCTGAAATTTTCTATATGAACACCCCTTTTACAGATAGTTCAGTATATATGGATGTCTGCATTAGTCGTTTGAAATATATGTGAAAGCTGTTATTTTTGTAAATCGAGCAAGAATTATGTTTGAGAATGTTGTATTAATGGTCACTTATTTAACTCTTAATGGTTTCAGAATTATTTCCAGTGTGCCATAAATGGTGTTTTGTGCTTCTGCAATTCATAAGTCTGTACTCATCTTTTGAAGCAGATAACATAGGTTTATAGTTTAGTACGAAGATCCAATATAATTTCTTGCATATTATTCTGCTAATGCAGATTTTCTTTTCAATGTTTCAGATGACCTTTCAACTAAAAAGAAGCTTAATACATTTTTCTTTACGAGATCTTGCAGCCAAATGGTCTGAATAATGAACTGTGCAAGAAACACGATTTAATTTGTTTGGAAATGATTTTTATGTAGAAATTAATTACTTATGTAAATATCTAATATTGTATTGCTTACCAATGAAAGGTAGCCATTATAAATGTTGTATTTGTATATACTTATTCCGAAGATGCAAAACTAAAGCACTTATTTTATTTTACTTTTGACATAAGACAACATCATTTCTATCCGGTTACCAGAGTGTGGTTGGACATTTGTTTACACTCATCTGAAATGGTAACCTTTAAAAAAAAATAAGTCAGATCGCAGACAGGAATGTAGAAAGTTAAAACCTGAAATGTTGAGATTAGGTTAGACAGAGATGTAAAATGTGTATGTCTAAAGATATTTTTCATGCATTAGTGCTAAGAGGTACCAAAACAGAGCTATATTCAGATTGTTAATATGTCCTGGTCACCATGTAAATCCACTAAATGAAAACTACTGGATGTGCAAAGATACAAGTAAACACAAAATCTTGTTTAAAACATTACCATTCAGAGGTTAATTTGCACAATACCTTGGGTCATTTGGTTTGCAATAAACTCAGAATGGCAAACACACAGTGCAACCGTGCAAAAGTAAGGAGGGAGTGTGTACAGTAACAGTAGCACAACTACAGAGACATCTCACTGTGCTGAGCCGCAGCAATTCTCATTAGGAATTCTCATTAGTGCAGTTATTCTCATTAGGGTTAATATATAATTATCGAACATGGGATTACCAAGGTCAGTCTACAACCACACGAGATAGTTTAAGAGAAAAAAAAGCAAAGTGGCTAAGCTTAAAATGGGCCGAAAGGCCAACTAAACTAGTCCTATCCTATGAACCTTTAATGATGCCCTGAATATAATGAACATTAAATGTTGCATATATTTGAAGCAATGGTCACAGCACTGCCAAATATTATTTCAGTACCGGCTACAAAATATGGATTCTGGCAGATAAAACTAGATGAATAACACTCCAAACTGGTTACATTTAAAACTACATTAAAAGGCAGGGGACAGTCAGATTTTTATCTGATTAATTGTAGGCATTAGAAATGTTTTATAGAGATTTACTGCAAAAGAAAGTGAAGGCCTGGAAAGTGATATAAACAGAAGTTATAATCTGCCAGTGTGAGGTCAGGCACAAGAAGACCATGACAGGAGACTAATATCACTGCTACAAGTCCAAATTAGCATGCTTTTACGTTAAATAAATACAAATGAAAAAGAAGACTGGCATGTCTGAAATAGGTGGATCATATTCTAATGCCCAGTGAATTGAAGCCTAAAGCAGAAAAAGAGAAATTATGCAGATTCCAAAGATGAAAGACAAGCATTACACAGGTTTATAGGAATATTGCAGTATGTTACAGAAGTCTGCACCTAATATATTTGAGATAAATATGCTCCAAGAGAGCTACGGCAACAAGCAGTCTAGGAATGGAGCAATAAACATGAAGATTTATGAAGTGATTAAGAAACTGTTGGCAGTGCTCACAAGGTTCAAATAATATGATGTGACTAAGTCACTTGTGTTTGAGAGCAGACACAGAACAGACTAGTTGCCTATGAATTAATACCATTTACTGATACACAAAAGGTAAATTCTGAAAATGAACTGTTAGAGTAAGGGTGTATGGATGTGAGATGCTCCATGAATATGTCTGTGGTACAGCAGTTCAGGTGAAAGCAAACTATAAATCCTTAAAAAGCATATTCAGAAAGTCTTTGTAGAATGCAGTTCCAAGATACTGATGTACTGAGAGTACAAAACAAGAATGAAATGTAGACCAAACAAGATGTCACACAGCAGATACTCTGAGCAGAGCACATTTCACCACAGAACTGTTAGAAGAACTACAAATCATTTGAAACAGCTTCAAACCAGAATTGTTGCTGTTTCTGGTAAGGTGCATATGCATGCATGTGTGTGTGTGTGTGTGTGTGTGTGTGTGTGTGTGTGTGTGTGTGTGTGTGTGTGTGTGTGTGTGTGTGGTGAAAGTTCTTGGAAAGATAGAAGAGGATGGAGGGTTAGGGCCGGGGGTTGGACAGATATCACCACATGATACAAAATGTGTTTAGTGAGGACATTTTAGTGGTAGTTTTTGTTTCTGTATTTTGTGTGTGCAGTTAGACGTGAGGAAATTATTGTGATATATGTATATTTGAACGGTTGAATATATGAAACTTATTAAATAGGGTAATAGGGTAGATGACATTGGGAAAGGTGAGTGTGCTGAGTCTAAGTGAGCTGTGGTTGAGATTGCTGGTGATAAGTGTTCCATATGGTATCACGTTGTATGCGAGGTACATGTGGAGAGGGTGATAAGTACTAGTAGTATTCTTGGCTTAGCATAGTGGGTGCAGATATTGTTAGAAGAGTTGCTTAAGGATGATATGATTAGGAGGGCCTGTAATATTGAGATGCAGGCATTACAAGAAAATAAAAAGCTGGGGAGCCTTGCGTTGGTTCTTATGGTATATACAGGATTCAGTGAGAGTGCAAGTAGAGAGTATTTATGGGAGATTACTGGAGACTAGTGAGTGGAGTGTCCTTTCATTTTTAAACATACAGAAATAGATTAGATGCTAATGGCAGTCAATTATAGCTAGAGAGAGAGAGACAAAAGTAGTGAGAGAGTGGATTTGCCATGATTGGTTATGGTGTTATGGTAGAGTTTTTGAAGGGATAATTGGGTTTTAGCTATGTGGTTAGGCAGATGTAATGAAACAGAGTGCTTACTTATGGAGATAGAATTGTGGGAGGGGTTGAGGGTGTTTAAATGTAATTAGGTTGAGATAGGGCAAAGGAGAAAAGCAAGACAGAGTGTAGCAAGCCCCACCTCCAACTGAAGTAAAGGTCTCACCAAAAACAATCAGTAAAATAGAAGCGTAACCAGATACATCCAGAACTTTGTATGATAGCTAATTTGCAGTCATGGGAAACGTTAACTTTGCAAAGACTAAGACCATGTTAACTTAGGAATACTGGCAGGGTCTGTTGGCTTCCTAAAATTAGGTTTGTAGGTGTGTACTAGGCAACGATCACAAGGACCTTTTTAAGCCTAGCTATGAATCCCAAATCTCTGACAAGTTCCGGTACCCTTCATAAGTGTGAGCAGGGACTTAGAAGATAAAACATTTACAGACTGCCTGTGTCCATTAGAGACATTGGTCCCAAACCAGGGATGAAGCTCCTGTTACCCATCGAATTGACCAAGTTAAACTTGAATGGGGTTAAGGAGGAACTCTGCTTTACATGGATGGGGAGTCTGTTCTATAGAAGGGGTAGTCTCTGGGATACATACCTGTCTGTCCAGCAGGTCTTATTTATATCACAAGCAAGTTTTAAGTCTTTAAAAATGGGTAATTCTGGTGTTGTTTGATTTGCAGATATGGAGGAGGTCCATCAGGGTGGGGACTAATAATACCTTGTATGCCAGGCATAGATTTACCATCAACAATCTTTAAGAGACTGAATACAGGGCTAGGGCATTGAGGTGGTTTGCTCAGGACATGTTACTTATGCCCTGTATTCTTTTAGTGAGGAACCTCTGTGAACATTCCAATTGTTGGACATGTCTGGTTAGGTGCATATCACTGAGTACACTGCCCCCTTTGGTAAGTCTGATGAATGCCAAATACAGTGGAACAAAGACCTCCTTGGACCTAGATGCCATACCTTTGTTTATAAGTTGTACAACGTTGAATGATTTCCTTACTATTGTAAACACATGATGGTCAAAGGCTAGATTACTGTCTGTCCCAAACTCCCTGACTACCGGGTCAATGCTTAGGGGTGTGTTATCAATATGATACTTACCAGGGATGAGTGAGACCCGCGGTGGTGGTGCCTGTTAAACTTGGCTGAATTCTTTGAAACAGTCACCAAAGCTATGGACGAGGGGAAGATGATGCACACTGCCTACCTTGACCTAGCCAAAGCCTTTGACACTATTCCACACTCGGGCATAATACATAAACCCTCCCAGCTAGGCATCAACCCGTATGTTACCAGATGGGTAGATAACTGGCTCACTGATAAAACCCACTCAAAGTAGGGGAAGCCACCTCTAGTAGTAGACTCGTAACGAGCGGTGTACTCCAAGGATTGGTCTTGGGGCCTCTACCGTTTGGGATATACTTTTCTGAGGTGTAAGCTAAAATCAGTGGTTTGTGGCTGACCAAGTCTGCAGATGACTGTAAGCTGGGTGCCATCTTAAATTCCCCTAGTGATGTGAACATCCTCCAAGAGGGCCTTACCCAAATTAATGACTAGTGCCAGAAGCATGGCCTCAAACTGAATTCCAGAAAATCCATCATTATCCCCTTTGTGGAAAATTTCATCCCCACTAATTATGACATTAAATGACAACGTACTAAGCATGCAATCGGTCGTGAGGGACTTGGCCACCCAAGTTGACAGCAACCTGACCTTTAACCACCACATTGCCGCCACTGAACGGAAGTCTTTCTACATGGTCCACCTCATAAATAAGGGTATTTCATCCAGGAACAAAGAGAGCATAACATCCCTGTACTCTTCCCTTATCAGACCCATTATCGAAGTACAGTGCCCCCTTCGGCATGTACCTTGCCAAGCACATGCAGCAGTTGGAGAGACCACCGAGGATCCTGACTAGGAAAATCCAGGTTCTCAAACACCTATCCTACACAGATAGGTTAAAAGCCCTGCCCCTCTATTCAGTCTCATGCAGACTAGGCTAAAAGCCCTGTCCCTCTACTCAGTCTCAGTCTCAAACAGACTGCTCAGAGGTGACCTGTGTCTGACATACAAGGACATCTTTGGCCCAGCCTTGATGGAGTTGCTGTTTACCTACAAGGCAAACTCCACTCAAACAACCCGCACGCAAGGCCTTAACCTGGTCTGTGACATGAACAGAACTAGTTGGTGGGATAGATTTGTGTCCCAAAGTCTCCCCCGTCTGCGGACTCCCTCTCCATGTCAAGCAGAGTACCTCTCTAGCTCTCTTTAAGAGGAACCTGGATGACTGCATGGGAAACATAAAATACATCCCTGGGATCCCACCTGTGTCCCTGCTGGACAGGGGAAACAGTTGCTGACTTTGAAGAAACATTGGCAAAATTCTGGGCCAAAAGCCTAGCATCATCCTATGAACCTATTACTTTAAAGGTTTGCTTTATTTATTTCAGACTGTTATGCAATGTTGTCTTAAATTATTCCCTGCGAGTCTGAACTCTGTAGTTACTGTACTGATTATTGTTTTGTTCCTTTATTAGTTATTATTAAATATAGTTAAACCTTGTAATTGTGTCTGGTCTGTACAGAACTAAGTAACCTCTTAAAGTACTTGCATATGTATTTGGTAACACTGTATAGCTCACTACAATAACCTTGGTCTTGGTCACACTTACCATTTGGCTAATAGGCACATCACACAGTAGGATTCATCACCCTTTGGTAAGGGCCTTACAGTAGCCGATAAAGAGCTGGACTGTGGTAGTCAGAACTACCTTTGAGTCTGTGCAGACGGTGCCATAGTCAGTAAAGCTGTGCCAGCTTTTCCCAGGAGTGTGTGTGTGTGTGTGTGTGTGTGTGTGTGTGTGTGTGTGTGTGTGTCCGTGCGTGTGTGTGTGCGTGTATCATAAATCAAATCTCAAAGTGTATGTGTCAGCTACTTGGGCAGGGACACAAAGCACTGGTTGGACAGAGCGGGTAACGGAGGTTTTGGCTTGACCGCTCTGCTGAGATGTTAACTGTGTAGCTGTGTCAGTGGGGAGTCTTACTGGGGATCTGGAGAGAGAGGGAGAAGCCAGCCCCAGACTGAATGTGATCTCTGTGTGCTCTGAAGGCTAATTGTACTTTAATGCGTGTGTGTGTGTGCTTGTCATCCACCCATTGTGTACGTCCCTCACTGGTGGTAGTGGTGAGGATTGAGGCTCCTTGATTACTGGGCCAGTGCAGAGGTGTCACACTGACAGTACGTACTGGTGGATACAGCTGACATATCACATCATGTACCATCATTGAGCCCCTCTCAGTCTAACAATGTCATACAGGGTTATTTCACAGATTGTCCAGGTCTCCCTGACCATTCCTGACATACTCTGGTTAAGTCAGTGTGTACTCCACACCTTATCTGATTGCCTGACACCTATGGCTAGGATATCTGGTGAGCCCCTGCAGCAGGACAGCAGATTATGGGTACTAGTAGTGGGGGGGTGCTGGCTCTGGTTTAGCAGCAGTGCGTACATACTGAGCATACAGTGTAAGGGAATGGATACAATACCAGATATTCATGTACTATGACTATGTCCCTAGGGGTCTGGCATGTCACAGACACATTCCCCAAACTATGTGGACAACCATCACGTATTGTGCAAACATCTGGGTAATGCAGATGTCAGACACCAATAAAGAGGAGGTCACCCTAAAACACATATGCACTGTTCTCTGTTAATGTGTAGCTCAGATGTTCCAGGAATGTCCACATGCACCTGTAGTAGCACTCACCTATTTGTGGGATGTAGGCTGGATGACATGGTACTTTAACACTGCCCACAGAGGACACCCAGCAGTCGATGGCAGATATGTGTGGACACATAACACAGTCTGTCACAGCAGTCAGACCATTTCTGATATTCTTGGTATCACACAAGGTTACTAGACTATGGGTCCTGAGCAGCCATATGCCTAGGCCACGTTAGTCCATGTGTATGCAAGGCAGCAGGTGATGTCCCTGTCCAACAGGGACACAGGTGGTATCCCAAGGGTGTATGTGCTGTTCACCATCCAACTGACCAGGTTATGCCTGCAAAGGTGTAGGTAGCTACCCTGCCTAATGTGGACAGGGTGCCCATTCCACCACAGGGTGACTGTGTGGGACACGCATCCGAGATGTCAACAAGGCTAGTTCAGGTCACTCACCAGTTGGAGGCTACATGTGTGTGTGTTAACAGAGTGGAGCATGACTTGCACTCGTGCATCAATCCCAGCAATGTGGAGTCTGTGATTGCCTGGCTGTGAGGTCACTCCTGAGGAGTACATATGAAACCGGGTAGAGGGTTGGCCTTATAACCTATAGCTGTACAGTAGATGTTTAATGGCTTGCCATTCCATGGTGGGGAACCTCTGAAGTCACCAGCTGCTACATGTGCTGTGTGATGTGAATGGTGAACAGAGAATTGTGTACATTAATGGTCCTCACTGGGAGAACATGAAACATCAGGATCAGGAGGCCAATGCATGCTGTAATGCCAGTATGTTGCCAATACCAACACACATACTGTGCTGATAGATGGCAGGGGTATGATGTGGGTGTTAGTGGTGGATAGTGCTGGCAAAAGTGGATGTGTAGGGTCTGTACATAATGGTGGCCAATGTATGTGGTCCTGTGATGTGTTCCCCTGTTCATGTCTTTCAGGTGCGACATACCGAAGATGGAACCTAGCGTTTTCAGAACCAGAGACTGTTGCAATCATCGATGCCCTCGGACTCCATCACCGGGTACTGTTGGGAAGGAGCCGACAAAACCTGCAACAATGCACTGCCCTGTGGGCAGAATTGGTAGCAACAGTCAACAATGTGGTCCACCAGGACAAGAGCTATGAACAGGTCCAACACCATGCCAAAAACCTGATACACAATGCATGGCAAAGGGCTGTAGCTGTGGCCAGTGACTGTGCTGGCACAGGTGGAGGGCCTGGTACTCAAGCACCACTCTCAGCCACTGAGGAGTTCCATGCAAACCTTGGTTCAGGCACCGCCTCTCAGGAAAACATCACTACATATGTCGTGGAGGTGGGTGGCACAGATTACACAGCCGAAGAGCATCCAGGTAAGGCCCAAGTGGGCATCACTTTAATACTGCAACATTCATAGTGGCAGCCTTTGCATACCTGTACACATATGGCAGGTCAATCTGCATTTGTGGGTGGGGATTTGTAATGCACACGTCCACATAAATTGTGAATGTCATCAATTTTGGTAGTATCACAGCTTGTAGTGTACATGTTCATAAATGGACATATTATCCTGTGCCGATGCCACATGTGCGTGTGCTGACAATAACTCTCCCCCACAACCCCACAGGTCCCTCTTGTCTGGCTGGGGAACATCAACCTGAAGCTGGTGAGTGTGGAATTGTCATGTTTTGGCTCACCTATACGTTAGGCATGCTAAGAGCAGCCAGTTTCCCATGCACACAACTGTTAGGCTTAGCCATATTGCAATATGTGCATGCTCACTTGTAGTGGGATTCACTGCAGTGCATCACATTGGTCATCACAGGAGCATATTTGCAGGAGCCGTAACATACTGACATGTACTTTTGTGTAGGTGTAGCCACTGTGCGATACAGGGGTACATTAGTAGTGTGTACACTGGTGCACTGTGTGTTAGGCGAAGGTCCATCACATACCCCACTTCTACAGAATATCACAGGTGTATAGTAGTAGCAACATTAACTGGATTATCTGCACTGCATGTTGTTGAGGGCCTGTCCAGAGTGTGTCTGTTGTGGTCCAATTGTGTGTCATTCATGGTATCAGTCAGAAGGTGTGGTCTGTATAACGCCTTTGTGGCACCCCATGTGTTTGTGTGTGTGCGTGTGGTCTATATTATACATTCAAACTTTCTAAACTTCGAATCCCATATGTTCGACAATATATGATCAAAGTTTAAAAGTTCGAATATATAATAAAACAAAAAAAACTTACCTTAATGGTGCAGACAGGGGGGCAAGCCCCCCTGCACCCCCCACACCCCCCCTACTTAAATATACCAACTCCAAGATCGCACTTCAGTGCAGAAAAGGGAAAGTTTCCCATTCTGTACCGAACGGCACGGTTACGTTCAACCTTCGAATGCTTGAACTTTCCATCATATGATGTCGACCATATGCCATTCAAAATTTCAAGCGTTCATGGTTCTAATAGGAACCCTGTGTGTGTGTGTGTGTGTGTATATGTGTGTGTGTGTGTGTGTGTGTGTGTGTGTGTGTATCAGTAAACTTTATAGTGCAGGAAGTCATTTACCTAGGTTATATGCAAATAAATAAATAAATAAATAAATAGTCTTCCCTTCACATGTGAACATGGGAGTTGGGGTCTCTCCCCCTCACAACCTGATGTCAGTGTCTCATTGGCCTCTGATGAAGATGGTGGCCATAGTGTGGCACAGGTGGGGTTGTTGGGGGCTGAATCTGTACCATTGCTTGACATCCCACTTCCACCCAATATACCCGCACACAGTCAGTATGCCCACACATACCCAGTCCCCAGCAACCACAGATATTGGACAGTTGGAGGGTGATGGCACTGAACAGGGTAGCGTGGCGACTTTGGCATCTGTGACTGTAGACACTACCCATAGCCAGAGAGCTGGCAAGGTCTGACACAGGCAGATTGACAGGGGGTGCTCGAAGGAGGACTACTCCCCATCCAGCCTCTGCCAGAGGTGTCACACTACGTGTCACCTGACAAGTTTCGGTCCATCATGGAGGCAAAGGCACACTGTGAAAGATGCATCAGACAGATGCTCAGGGTCATGGATGCAACACTTCCTGGCATGCGTGACACCCTCCCTGGCATTGGTGATGCCATAAGTCATTTCACTGATGTCGTGGATAGGCAGTGGGGTGAGACATTGTCAGTCCTTAACCGTGCAATGTCTGTGCTTGAACATTTGGTGGAAGTAGGGCATCAGACATGTGAACGCAGGTCAGCAAAAACATCAGCTGGGAGTTCACATGGCCGAGCACATTCACACTCTCATAGTGGCAGTACCATCAGCACTACCAAAGGGAGGCTGTTGTCCTCACCACAATGTAGCAGGCCATGGCACATGGTCCTGGCCAATCCCGTGAGAGACACTGACCCAGCAGACAGTGGTCACCATCAGGAAGTAGTACTGCATCTGGCCTTGGGCTTGGTGGTGCCTGTGACACTCCTGGCAGGACCAGTTCCCATATCCATGGCCGAAGACGGTAAACTGTACATCTTGCATTGTACGATCCACGGCTATCCAACATACCCCCATGTAGAGCTAGCACATGGCTTGACTGCGTGCATACACACATACACATCACTATCACATGCAGGTCACCACCAGACACACACATCTCCTCTCCATGGCCCAGTGGATCACCACCTCTACACACACACACACACACACACACACACACACACACACACACACACACACAATGTGCCAACCCCACATCACACCCTGTGCATGTGATGATACCTGTGCCACATCCATGTTATCCAGAACATCGATGCAGGGACATGCTTATATGCGTCTGATGCACAGGGTGAATAAAGTACAGGTAATGCCAATGTGTGGTGTACTACTGTTATGCCGTGTAAGATATTGTCTGCTGGCAACTGTCATGGGTATACATCGAAGTCTATGTACCTTTGTACCATGATGATTTATTTCTGTTAGTGCTGCTGACAGACTATTGTCTCACAGACCTTATTCTGTTTCTATTCCAGATGTCTGTTGCTGTACATCCTGGGGAGTTGCTACCATTACTGAAGCAGAGTATGGCAGAGTGGAAACACAGAGACTTTTTCATTACCATGTTTATCTAGGTGCGTACGCGTGCAACAGTGTGTGAGGGACAATGGGGGCAGACAGCATATCCTTGCATGCATACCCCTTGCCATAGCCAGCTAGCCTTCGTACATGTCACCTTGGTGTTCCGTAGGATCACAGGTTCATAGATGCAGAGGAGATTACTAGAGTACTGGCCCTGGGTCCCTTACAAGCCTAGCCATTACTTTATCCCCAACAGAATCATCGATCAGCACCTGTTGCCCCTGGCTTGCTGGACACAGGTTGAACCCAAGGGACAGATGTTGTTTTTCCCATCCACTCAACCTTGATGCACTTGATGAGGGTATGCATGGTACTATAAGCAGCAACAACAAGAAAGACCAACAGTGAGTCCCAGCTCTACTTTCCAAAAAAATAAACTTTATTCCAAGCAAGTCTTGTCTCTAGCGCCTCGGCCAACAGCCTTTACAGAGTAAAACAGTCAGACATATAAAACATCCTAATATATATACAAAATGAAATAAAACAATTAATTAATTCTACAATCAAATAATTAAATCTCATTAGTAATACATCTTTAAAGCTACATCTCTTAAATAAGACTTTGCCAGTTACACTCTTTGTTCATACCATATGGTTGTAGAGTTCCATATTTCATGATCAAAATGGACTCTTTTTGTCTTAATATATTTTTCTGCCATTCTATATTATTATAATAGAGAGGAACATGTTCCAATATGGAAACTTTTATGTGGTCTATATTACCAAAATGTACAGAATTGAAATGTTCAGCAATGGGACTATTTATTTTATTATTCCTTACATCCCTAATATGTTCTTTGATTCTTTCTGCTAGTGTTCTTTTTGTTTCTCCTATATAATATTTATTACAGCTACAAAATATAGTATAAATAACACCCTTGCTCATGCAAGAGTATCTAGTTCTTGTGGTAAAATTCTGTCCATTTATTTTAACCACTTCATTTATTATATGTTTGCACACAGAACACTTCCCACAAGGGTGTGTTCCTACAACCTTCATATATTCTAAACTGTTATTACAAGGTTTTTTATATATACTGTGTACTAGAAAGTCCTGAATGCTTTTACCTTTTTTGTAGGATGTAATTAATTTGGTGTCTTTCAGAGATAGAATATCTTTCTTCATGAAATTCCAGTAATCCATAATTAGTTTATTAAAAATAGAAGAAAAATTAGTGTATTTAGTAACAAAAAATATTTTATTCTGACTGGGTTTCACATTATTCTGACTATTATACTTATAATTATTATCAAATGTGTTGCTACTTTTTTTATTTCCAAAAACTCTATATAGACTATTTCCTACACTTACTGGATCATAGCCTCTAGCATTAAATATATCCACTATTTTCAATGCCTCATTATAGGCTACTTCCATATCTGAGTTTAGTCGCTTTATTCTAAGAAATTCACCATAAGGGATAGAAGTTAAAGTATGGCAGGGGTGACAACTGTTACCCCACATCTTCCAGCTGATTTCATCAAACTTTCTGTGTATACCCGTATGTATTGGGGAACCTTTATGACCCCTTAGGGAAATATCCAGAAAGTTGACCTGGCAACCACGTTGTACATCACTAAATTTAATCCCAAATTTATTATTATTTATTATATCAATAAAGTCTATGGATGCATCAAAATTATCTTTACAAATAAAGATGAGGTCGTCAATAAATCTAAAGTATTTCAGAACATTATTTTTAAAGAATGGTACTCTATACAAAAATTCATTCTCGAACATTCCCATAAATAGGTTCGCATAAGCTGGCGCAAATGCGGCCCCCATAGCTGTACCTGTCAGCTGTTTATAAAGAATGCCATTGAATTCAAAGATATTATTAGTTAAACAAAATTCAACTAATTCTAAGATGTAGTGAGTTTTGGGATTGTCCCCAAAAAAGAATTTAATGGCTTCCAGGCCCAATGTATGGGATATATTCGTATATAGACTCACTACATCCACAGTAATAAAGTACATTCCCTCACACCAATGTATGTCCTTAATCTTTTGAAGGAAATCATAAGAATCTTGTATATATGAGGGTAACAACAGAACTTGTTTCATTAAAATTTCATGCAGCAAAGTGCAAAGATTATAAGTGAAATAGCCAAAAGCTGAAACAATAGGCCGACCAGGTGGTCGGTCTAAGTTTTTGTGAATCTTCGGTAAACAAAAAAACTTGGCTACTTTGTTGTTCTTAATAATTATTTTTCGGTCTACATCCGTTTGAGTTAGATAATGTAGCCTAATACCTTTTTGTAGTAGCGCATTAAGCTCTACTTCTGCCTTTTTCAAAAAGGTTATATTGGTTTCACAATACACAGTTTTATTGTCAAGGTGTTGCATACACATGCTATAGTAATCACATGAATTTAGTATAACCAACTTTCCCCCTTTATCCGAGGGTTTGAAAATTATGTTACTATTCTTGCTTAATAACTGTAGCTTCTCCCATTCTTTTTTTGTCAGATTATAAACATGCTTTTTACTCATAAATCTATATACGAATATATCCCATACATTGGGCCTGGAAGCCATTAAATTCTTTTTTGGGGACAATCCCAAAACTCACTACATCTTAGAATTAGTTGAATTTTGTTTAACTAATAATATCTTTGAATTCAATGGCATTCTTTATAAACAGCTGACAGGTACAGCTATGGGGGCTGCATTTGCGCCAGCTTATGCGAACCTATTTATGGGAATGTTCGAGAATGAATTTTTGTATAGAGTACCATTCTTTAAAAATAATGTTCTGAAATACTTTAGATTTATTGACGACCTCATCTTTATTTGTAAAGATAATTTTGATGCATCCATAGACTTTATTGATATAATAAATAATAATAAATTTGGGATTAAATTTAGTGATGTACAACGTGGTTGCCAGGTCAACTTTCTGGATATTTCCCTAAGGGGTCATAAAGGTTCCCCAATACATACGGGTATACACAGAAAGTTTGATGAAATCAGCTGGAAGATGTGGGGTAACAGTTGTCACCCCTGCCATACTTTAACTTCTATCCCTTATGGTGAATTTCTTAGAATAAGCGACTAAACTCAGATATGGAAGTAGCCTATAATGAGGCATTGAAAATAGTGGATATATTTAATGCTAGAGGCTATGATCCAGTAAGTGTAGGAAATAGTCTATATAGAGTTTTTGGAAATAAAAAAAGTAGCAACACATTTGATAATAATTATAAGTATAATAGTCAGAATAATGTGAAACCCAGTCAGAATAAAATATTTTTTGTTACTAAATACACTAATTTTTCTTCTATTTTTAATAAACTAATTATGGATTACTGGAATTTCATGAAGAAAGATATTCTATCTCTGAAAGACACCAAATTAATTACATCCTACAAAAAAGGTAAAAGCATTCAGGACTTTCTAGTACACAGTATATATAAAAACCTTGTAATAACAGTTTAGAATATATGAAGGTTGTAGGAACACACCCTTGTGGGAAGTGTTCTGTGTGCAAACATCTAATAAATGAAGTGGTTAAAATAAATGGACAGAATTTTACCACAAGAACTAGATACTCTTGCATGAGCAAGGGTGTTATTTATACTATATTTTGTAGCTGTAATAAATATTATATAGGAGAAACAAAAGAACACTAGCAGAAAGAATCAAAGAACATATTAGGGATGTAAGGAATAATAAAATAAATAGTCCCATTGCTGAACATTTCAATTCTGTACATTTTGGTAATATAGACCACATAAAAGTTTCCATATTGGAACATGTTCCTCTCTATTATAATAATATAGAATGGCAGAAAATATATTAAGACAAAGAGTCCATTTTGATCATGAAATATGGAACTCTACAACCATATGGTATGAACAAAGAGTGTAACTGGCAAAGTCTTATTTAAGAGATGTAGCTTTAAAGATGTATTACTAATGAGATTTAATTATTTGATTGTAGAATTAATTAATTGTTTTATTTCATTTTGTATATATATTAGGATGTTGTATATGTCTGACTGTTTTACTCTGTAAAGGCTGTTGGCCGAGGCGCTAGAGACAAGACTTGCTTGGAATAAATTTTATTTTTTTGGAAAGTAGAGCTGGGACTCACTGTTGGTCTTTCTTGTTGTTGCTGCTTATAGTTATCACTTTTTGCTGGTTGTTTCATATATGCATGGTACTATGTTTGACATGTTTTGGGGAGTGTAGTCCTGACACAGGGCAGCCTCTGGGAGCAAAACCTAATTCTGCAGCATGTGTTTTTGCTCATATGGGATGCAGGCCTCTCGTACCGGTACCGTGCACAGAGTTATACTCACATATATGGGGTAGCTGTTGAAGGGCTGAGCACAACATTGCCATCTAGGCATACCACAGACACCTGTGGACAACCAGAATGATAAACAGTGGGGCAGTACTGATTACAGGCTGTCTGCATGGAACAGGTGTAGAGGCCCCATGGCTGACCTTTGTGGGTGTTAAAACAGCCTTTATAGTTTCTGCAGATGTCTGCATAGGTGCACAGCAGACTGGCCATGCTGCTAATGTACTGTTCTACTGACTGAGGACTATTCAGAGGCAACGTCCACCATTTGTCTGGATACAGTCCCTTTACCTAAGTGGTAAACCACATATAAGCTTTTTATGACAACTACCACTACTTGCTGCTTGACCACAACATTGTTGGTTCATAAGTAGTTACTAGGCTATTGACCCTAGGGACTATATAAGCCTAGCCAAAAAGGTACCTTGGCTTTCGCCACCCAAGAAAATTATTTACCTGTGCCCCTGTCGAGCAGAGCCACAGAAGTGATCTCTAGGGTGAATTTCCTATTTCCCATCCGATCATCAAGATTTTTCTTGAAGAGTGCTAATGAGGAGCTTTGTTTATATAGATAGGTAGTTTGTTCCAGAGTATGGGAAGTCTCTGGGACAGGAATCTATGCCTCCAGCATGTTCTGTTTATTGTGGTGACAAGGTTAGGTCCCTAGAGCATGTAGCTCGGAGGGATTGGGATTTCTTTAAGTGGAGCATGTCCAACAGCTATGGGTTTGACAGAGATTTGTATGTTAGGCAGAGATTGCCTCGGAGTAGGCGATATGCGACTGAGTAAAGCTGGAGGTTTCTGAGACGGTCTGCATAGGGCATCTGTTTGAGGTCAGTAATCCTCTTTGTGAGGTATTTCTACAGCCTTTCCAGTTGTTGTAGATGTCTTGTGAGGTACATACCAAAAGGGGCGTTGTACTCTATATTTGTTTGTCTTTTCAGCTTTTCCCGGTTAGGGGTCACCACAACGGAACTCCGGTCTGCTAATAATTGGCAGTAGATTTTTATGGTACCGAGTTGCCAGCCCAATGCCCAACCTTCAGCAAAGGCATGCCCATTCACACATGTCTTTCGGAGGCCACTCGACCACGGGGAAGACATGCAGACCACACAGAATGTACTCCAGCCGAGAATCGAACAGGAGAACCTCTTGCTGTGAGGCAACAACACTACTGCTGTACCACTGCAGCTTTCGGGCGTTGTACTCTATAATAAGTCTAATGAGTGATAAGTAGAGGGGAACAATGACCTCTTTTTTTCCTGGATAAGAAACCTTTTGTGATGAGGTATGCCACATAGAAGGATTTCCTGACTACTGTGGCAATGTGATTATCAAAGGAGAGACTACTGTCCACCGGTGTCCCAAGGTTTCTTATCACACTTTTGGTGTTAAGTAGACTACCGCCTATGTGGGAGTTCATGGATACAGAGTTTTTACTAAAAAGGATGACAATGTACTTTTTGGCACTGAGCTTGAGGCCATGGCTTTGACACCAGGCATCTGTCTCAGTGAGGCCCTTTTGTAGGATGTCCACATTGTTAGGAGTTTCAATCCTAGTTTGCAGTCATCTGCGAACTTCATTAGCCAAAGACCTTATGTGTTAGCCTGTACTTCAGAGAAGTAGATACGAAACAGGAGAGGACCCAGGACTGAACCCTGTGGTACTCCACTTGTCACTGGTCTGAAGTCGGATTTAGAGTCTGCTACTTTCACAGTGTGGGTTCTGTCAGTGAGCAAGTTGGCAACCCATCTTGTGGCATCGGGATTTATGCCTAGTTTAGTGTGTTTATCTATAATTCCAGAGTGGGGGATGGTGTCAAAAGCCTTGGTGAGATCTAGATAGGCTGTGTGAACCACCTTACCCTCATCTATGGCTTTGGTGACTGCTTCAAAGAAGTCTATCAGGTTTAGGAGACATGATCTGCCTTTTACAAACCTGAAATGAGTGGGGTCCAGAGTTTGGAGATTACCAATGTCTTTGTTTATAAGTTCCATGATGATATGTTCCATGGCCTTGCAGACCAGGCTCGTCAGGCTAATGGAGCGGTAGTTCCTGGGTCCATGCTGGATCCCCCTTTGTGGAGTGGAATAACTGTCCCTGTGTGCCATTCAGTGGGCACAAAGCCTAAGGTGAGGCTATGACTGAACATGGTACTTAAGTGGGTTGCCAGTTCATTCTGTAGTTCATGTAGAATGCAGCCTGGGATGTTGTCAGGTCCCATGGATGCGGTGTTCTTGGCTTTGGAGAGTGTGGTTTTTACCTGTGCAGCCGTGATTACAGGAACTTTGCATTAGATAGGCCCTTTAGGGGGTGAGATGGGGGGTAAAGTTAGCACTAAACCTATCTGCCAGAATGTTGGCAATATCAGCTGGTTCTATATATTTAGTGCCATTGTGCTGTAACTCAGAGCAGATTTGAGTGTTGCCATTGAGATTCTTGACATAGCTATAGAATGTTTTATGGTTGTCTTTAGAAACCATGGCAATTTTGTTTTAGTAACTAGCTTTGGAGGATTTTATGAGGGATCTCAGCTTCTTATTCAGGCAGACCAGGGAGTATCTCCAATCATGGGATTTTACTTTTTTTGCAGCAGTTTCTTTCTTCTGTTGTAGAGTTTGGTTATAGCAGGGGACCACCAGATTGGCTTCCTTTTTTTTGTAGAGGATAGCGACTTGGTTCTGTTAGGGATAGCACGATCTATGCACTCGTGTAAGTGCCTATAAAAGTGCATTTGTGTAGGATTCAGCAGTCGTACCTCTATTGTCCGTCTGCATGGGTGTCGTGAAGTTTATCACTTCTGTCTTGAGAAACGTGAAGTTGGCTTTGGAGAATTTGTTACGGTGGTTTCCCTAATGGCAGGTGGGGGTGGGATGTAGATGTCTAGGGTGACTAGCTTGTGGTTGGATCTGACCAATGATTTACAGTGTTGCCTTGCCAACCCGATGCCCAACTTTCCACAGAAGGCACACACATGCATGCACTCAAACCTAGGGCCAATTTTAGAGTACCCAATACTCCTAAATAATGTCTTTGGGATGTGGGAGGAAACCAGAAGAAACCCATGCGACCACAGGGAGGGCATGCCGACTCTGCACAGAAGGCACCCCAGCAGAGGATTGGACTGGAGAACCTCTTGCTTTGAGGTGGCAACGCTAACCGCTGCACCACCGTGGCTGCTCTAAAATAATCAGCCCTTGCAAGTCTCAAACCCAGGACCCTGCACACCATAGCCACAGCGAGTTACCACTAAGCCATCTGAGCTGTTGGCATCCTGAGTACCCAGGTCTGTCATCACAGTCTGCGTGTTTATGGGGTTGGTGCTGATGTGGGGAATACTGGGGCCATGCCCTTGCAGTATGGTATGCTTACATTGTGGTCTGCATTCAACATGAGGCCAGGACCTTGGCACCATTCCATACCCACTGTATGGCCCACTGCAGTGTGTTAACAGCAATTTGTGGCTCAATGATAGACTGCACAATACTTAACCAGTACCTACATATGTGGGTAGTGGCAGTTAGCATTCATGCCTATATAATCATGTGGGTCATTGGGGGCAGCAGGTAGTCACAGGGCCTTCACATGTGTAAATATTGTACACACACAGGTGAGACAGATTGTGGTTGCCAACTTATCAAATGTGGACTGTGGTACACGTCTTGTAGTACTGTGACAGCTGGCAGGACATACAATACCCAAGGCAAGTGCAACACACAGGACTTCTTTTGGTGTGCTACTATGACACCTTCTTTGTGTGACACTACCTTAGCTTATGCTATTTGTCATAACATTAAGGTACTGCTGATGTGCAATAACTGCTCTATGCAATTAGTAGACAACTTTATGAAATGTTGGTTGTCCTATTCGGGACCTCTGTATTGTTTCAGTTGTCATTAGAAATCACACCTTGCCAAATATGGACTGCAACCTGCAGGGTGGTACAGATGGTGGCCATACCTCTGACCTCTACATATGTATGCAGAATGTCCTGATGTTTGGCACATATATTTTTTTCCATTTGTCATAACATTGTGGTCTTCAGGCAAATTGTTGGAAAATCATGACAAACTGACATTACAGATTAATGACTGATAGTGTCATGTCACAACACATACCCTTTGGACACATACCCTTTGGAAAGTGCATTCAAACGAACAACATGTTCTGGTATCTACTTTCCATGCGTGTCACAGCAATATGTGAAGGTTGTGCTCAATGTTTGGTGTTTGCCCCACTTTTCCCTATGGCTTTAACCAGATGTCTTTCTGTGGGGGTTTGAGAGGTATGCTGGTGGCTGTAACACAGTTAGACTGCTGCAAAGGGATATACATACATGCACACACACACACACACACTCATGACCTGCCCTTGTTGACAGTAGAACCTCTACCTGCATAGGTTTACATACCATACAGCTATATACATAACGCGAGCACCACAGAGCTACTATACCATTGCAGTGTCTGCCACTACTATTCAGATGGGTGACAACTGCAGGGTCTGTTAGGATTGCCAAAGGAGGGGGTCACAGGCCCCTTAACATAGTAGAGCTATCATACGCACGCACACACGCACACACACACACACACACACACACACACACACACACACACACACACACACACACACACACACACACACGCGGCTGCATGAGGATATGCATTGAAACACACATGCACACAGAGTTGACACTTTTCCAATTAGA